>NC_092379.1:41030149-41330149 GCF_030028105.1 Mobula birostris
CCTGACAAACACACCACAGCAAGTTCGTAGTACAGGAAAACGTAATATTTAATCCCTGATCCTTTATTTTCCCTCTCAACGCCAGTCTCCAGCTTTCTCCCCATAACCTCTGAAGCTCTGACTCAACAAGGCGGCACCAACCCCGCTTTGGCCACACCCAATGTCTTGGCCTCGTCCGCCATCTTGTGACAACGCTTTCCACAGACTCGGCGCCCTCTGGCCGAGCAGGGCCCTCCGCAGGCAGCACTGCAGTACATAAGCGAGCCCTTCGGCCCATCTAGTCCATGGTGGAAATGTTTTCCTTCATCTCTGCTCCCAAGGGTCGACCGTCTATTCTGAGGCTAAATGTAAGAACTCAACTTGGATGATGAGCGGACCGACCCACAAACACCCTCCCTCCCGCCCACAACACTACCGGCGACGGACGGACGCACCCCACCCACAATACCGGATTGCCTGCCATTTATTTGGTCGTTACCTCTCCCGCCTCATCATCTCGGCCCGGGCTTTACGGGCTCGGCAGAGAATTCCGGTGTCGGATTGGAACCGTCTTGCGGCGTCTCGCAGCCATCTTCCCCGTGGCTGGCAGTCGCAGCCCCCGAGCTCCCTTCTGGAAGAGCCTCCTTTGAGGAGCCTCGGGACAGCTCGTTCAGGGAGCGTCTCATTCTGCCGGAAGATCAGAGCGAGACAGAGAGAGAAATCTCCCCGTCAGACCCGAGGCAAAGCAACAGATTCGGCTGCGGTTTTGGTCCGAATGGGGCCGAGGCCAATCACCGACACCAGGCATGGTTGGCCGGCCAGTTAGACTCCGCCACAGGCCGAGCGCCTGGCTCGGGAACCGAAAGGGCTCCCAATAATTCCGCGTCAGGTGGGACTCGCTCTCCTCGCAACCTCAAACGGGGGCCACGGTAACGCCGCCAACGGCAAGGCGCCATGACACCTCGGGGTGCTCCGAAGTTCTCATGGCCCCTTCCGGCTCTCCTAATTTCATTCTCAAACTCCTTCCTGCTGGCTTTATAATCTTCCAGATCTCCATCATTAGTTTCTTAAACCTTTCGTAAGCTTTTCTTCTTGACTAGATTTACAACAGCCTTTCTACGCCACGGTTCCTGTTACCGACCGTCCTTTCCCTGTCTCATTGGAACGTCTCTAAGCAGAACTCCACGCAAAAATCCCCTCAACATTTGCCACACTTCACCGTACATTTCCCTGAGAATCTCTGTTCCCAATTTCTGCTTCCAAGTTCCTGCCTGATAGCCTCATATTCCCCCTTACTCCAATTAAACGTTTTCCTAACTTGTCTGTGACTATCCGTCTCCAATGCTGTGGTAAAGGAGATAGGAATTCTGATCACAGGAGATAGAATTGTCCGCGCAGAAACGTCAGATTGTATATAAAATCCCAATCCACCCCAATCCCCTCCCTCACACAAAAGCGAATAGATCATCCGCAGGGAAACTTCAGATTGACCATCAAACAACAAAACCCCTCCCTCACACAAAAACGGACTGATAGTCTACATGGAAACTTCAGGTTAAACATCAAACCCCAAACCCCCTCCCAATCTCATCTCTCACAGAAAAACTAACGGATCGTCCACACGGAAACGTCAGAGTGAACATCAAACCCTAACTGCCCCCCCACCAATCCCCACACTCACAAAAAAACTAAGAGATCGTCCACACGGAAACGTCAGATTGAACATCAAACCCCAAACCCCCACAATCCCCTCCCTCACACAAAAACTAACAGATCATCCACAGGGAAACATCGTATTGAACATCGAACCCCAAACACCCCCTGAATCCCTCCCTCACACAAAAACTAACAGATCGTCCACATGGAAACGTCAGATTGAACATCAAATCCCAATCCCCTCCCTCACACAAAAATTAACAGATCATCCACAGGGAAACTCAGATTGACCATCAAACCCCAAATCCCTCCCTCACACAAAAACTAACAAATCGTCCACACGGAAACGGGAGATTGAACATCAAATCCCAAACCCCCCCAGTTGCTCCCTCACACAAAAACTAACAGATCGTCAACATGGAAACGTTGTATTGAACATCGAACCCCAAACCTCCCCCAATCCCCTCCCTCACACAAAAACTAACAGATCGTCCACATGGAAACGTCATATTGACCATCAAACCCAACCCCCCCCACCGAATTCCCTCCCTCACACAAAAACTAACATATCATCCACACAGAAACATCAGATTGAAAATCAAATCTGAAACCCCCCGAATCCCCTCCCTCACACATAAACTAACAGATCGTGCACATGGAAACGTCAGATTGAACATCAAACCCAACCCCCCCCCGAATCCCCTCCCTCATACTAAAAGGAACTGATCGTTTACATGGAAACGTGAGATTGAACATCAAATCTCAAATCCCAAACCCCACCCAATCCCCTCCCTCACACAAAAGCTAACAGATTGTCCAAACGGAAACGTCAGATTGAACATCAAACCCCAAACACCGCCCCCCCCGAATCCCCTCCCTCATACAAAAACTAACAGATCGTCCACATGGAAACGTCAGATTAAACATCAAACCCCAAACCCCGCTTCCTTATGAACTGCAGTACATAAGCGAGCCCTTCGGCCCATCTAGTCCATGGTGGAAATGTTTTCCTTCATCTCTGCTCCCAAGGGTCGACCGTGTATTCTGAGGCTAAATTTAAGAACCCGACTTGGATGATGAGCGGACCGACCCACAAACACCCTCCCGCCCGCCGATAACACTACCGGCAATGGACGCACCCCACCCACCCAATACCGGATTGCCTGCCATTTATTTGGTCGTTACCTCTTCCGCCTCATCATCTTGGCCCGGCCTTCACGGGCATGGCAGAGAATTACGGTGTCGGTTTGGGAAGCGTCTTGCGGCGTCTCGCAGTCATCTTCCCCGTGGCTGGCAGTCGCAGCCCCCGAACTCCCTTTTGGAAGATCCTCCTTTGAGGAGCCTCGGGACAGCTCGTTCAGGGAGTGTTTCATTCTGCCGAAAGATCAGCGAGAGAGAGAGAGAAATCTCCCCGTCAGACCCGAGTTTTCTGATCGTTCTCTCTCCCTCTGGAGAAAAGACTGAGAGAGAGAGAGAGAGCCCTGACAGGATTCTTGACGAGCCACCCCCTGTCACACCGACAGTCAAGACTCCACAACTGGGAGCTGATGTCCAGCTGTTTGACAGTTGAGTCCCACTGGAATGGTGGGTTGGAATGGCAGCGGTGCAACAGGCACAAATAATCCCTTTCTTGGAGGAGGGAAGGAGGGAACAATGCCCTTCACACAAGTAGTGATGTGCTTCTGCATGTCCCACCCCTGGCAGCAGTGAGGAAGCACATGAGAGTTCCAGTGCAAAGAGTAGCCCGAGTTGAGAGTGCAAGCCTGTGCCTGTTCCTACAAGTAGAAAGATTGTAGACAAAATACATACTTTTAGGTTAAATGGATGACCGAAGGGCTTCGAACACACATTGCATTCGTATTTGATCTCCCCATTCTGTTTTTTCAGTGGGTAACGAAGTGACTGAAAACCAGGGAGACCTGCAGAAGAGGTCTTTGGTTTGCTCAGATTCATTGCCTCTTCACTCCCTGGAGCACATGAGGCAGCTTTCAGATGCATTGGTGGTTCTGAGTTTATTGAGGTACCTGAAGTTGACGGCTGGGCGAGGGGTATCTCCTTCAGCCCACCCCTGGAGCCATGGGTGAGGAGGCTCTGGTGGGAGCAGAGATAAGAACGTCTTTTAGCTGCTCTGAAACATGATCCGTTTGCCTTTCTTCTGGAGGCAGCATGACGGGCAACACAGTCCGACTCATCATGGCATTGGAGAGGCAGTTTGCCACGACGAAGCCACAACAAACTGGAGGCATCTTGCCAAACAGGCTGAGGTTGTTCATGTTGTTGAAAGTGGCTGGGCTGCCGAGAGGATGAAGGCCACTGAATCCAGGTGAGTACTCAGGCAATGCGTGTCTGGTATAGTGAGGAAATAGAGTGCTGTATGGATACATGTACTGACACAGGAGGTGGCCTCTCGCTGAATACATCGGGTAGGAGACTAAACCCTGGGCATGGCTAGAATGCCCATTCATGGGCAGAGGGAGTTTGTTGGAAGCTGAGGTTGTCGAACTAGGAGAAAGAACGTGAGGGGTTTGTTGAATTACAGAAATCTCAAACCCTAAACCACGCCCCGCCAATCCCCTCTCTCACAGAAAAACTAACAGATTGTCCACACGGAACTGTCAGATTGAACATCAAACCCTAAACCCCGCCCCCCCCCCCCCCCGCCGAATCCCCTCCACCTCACAAAAACTAACTGATTGACCACACAGAAACGTCGGATTGAACATCAATCCGCTCCCTCACACAAAAACTAACTGATCGTCCACAGGGAAACGTCAGATTGAACATCAATCCACAACCCCCCCTTCCCCTATCTCCCCCACACAAAAACAGTAGAAGTGATTTGGACATTTCATTTATTCTCTTTGGTTAATGTGTTGGGCAGTTGTTGGGATATAATTTTACTGCTACAGATTTTTCTGCCCCACCCTGGTGGATTTTCCGTTCATGGGAGTTATATGATTTTTCCATCTGTGTTCCAGCAAGTTGGGCACACTATGAAATGTACACCCTTCTGTTGTATCACAGCCTGAACATTGATCCTATCACTGCTCAACTGTACCCCTGTTTTCTCTCCTCTTCCAGAACAGACTCGATGGGCTGAATGGCTTAATTCTGCTGTTTACAGTCTGTGCAAACATCTCGGGCGCCTGTATATAGTTGGGGTGCCCAAGACTTCTGCACACAGTACTGTGTTTGTCAATGTGCACTGAGTGCGTGCTTTTAAATCCGGCGGGAGCAAAGGGATGTTGGGAATTTTGCGTGTGGAATACCGCCGTAGGGGTGCGGGGACAGGTGGCAGAGATGGTGTGTCTGGCGGGGGTACCGACACACCCGGCCCTGAGACACCAGGCAAGGTCATTTGATTCCAAACAATTGGTTTACCGATCATTCCAGAATGTCTCTCTGATGCTTCCCACTCCCACCCTTTTCCCAACCATGATTCCCCTCTCCCTGCCCCCCCTTCCCACTCTCAGTCCACAATGGAGACTCACATCAGAATCAGGTTTATCGTCACTCATATATGTCATGAAACTTGTTTTATTTTGTGTGGCTACAGTGCAGTACAATATGTAAAATTACTGCAGTGTTCTGCAAATTTTTAACCTCCCTCGCTCTGTGTGTGTGTGTCTCTCTCTCATACACACACACATAATGTACACCTTGTGTGTTGTCAGATCTGTTGTTCTCCATATGAGAAACTGTGTCTGATTCCTCGTCCCAACTTTTTGACTGAATAGATGCCGAATGATTAATGGCAGGAGAATGTCAGGTTTTCATGAGATCCTGTCTGCCACCATTGTCCATCTTGAATGCTGGTCTGCTGCAGTGTTTTTGGCTGTTTTAAACAGTTTGTTCCCTGCAATTTCTTTTTCATTCCCTTTCATGTCACTTGTGTTTGAATTTCTTTCCTTGCACAGACTGATCCAAGTTGGTCTCATTTTCTTTGGTGATAAATGAGGATCAGATTTGATTAATTTTTTTAAAAAGCAATCCGTGTGTTCAGATCCTTCCCTCACCTCTCCCGCTCTCATCCCTGGATGACGGAACTGCTGGGTTTGTGGCCAAGTTTGTGGACGATACAAAGATGGGTAGTGGGGGCCGGTGGTGTTGAGGAAGCAGGGAGGACTTGGACAGATTAGGAGAACGGACAAAGAAGTGACAGATGGAATGCAGTGTCGGGAAGTGTACAGACATGCACTTTGGTAGAAGGAGTAAAGGCATGGGCTATTTTCGAAACGGAGAAAATTTTAAAAACCCGCTGTACAGAGGGACTTGGGGGTTCTCGCACAGGATTACCTAAAGGATAAGTTGCTGGATACGTCATCGGGGAGGAAGGCAAATATGATGTCGGCATTCATCTCGAGAGGACTAGAATACGAAAGCAAGGATGTGATGATGAGGCTTTATAGGGCACTGGTGAGGCCTCACTTGGAGTATTGTGAGCAATTTTGGGAGCTTTATCTGAGCAAGGATGTGCTGATATTAGAGAGGAGGTTCACGGGGATGATCCCAGGGATGGAAGGGTTAACGTGTGAGAAGCATTGGAATGCTCTGCTCTGGGCCTGTACTCGCCAGAGTTGAGACGGGAGGATCTGACTGAAACCCGTCAGATAGTGAAAGGCCTCGACAGAGTGAACATGGTGGGCACAGCCGCAGAAGAGAAGGTCCTCCCTTTAGAACAGAGATGAAAAGGAATTTCTTTTGGCAGAGGGTGATGAATCTATGGAATTTATTTCACAGAATCACAGTCCTTGACCATGATTGTTCTTGGCATACTTTTCCTCAGAAGTAATTTGCCACTGCCGCCTTCCGGGTGGCGGGTGGAGATACGTCCCTACCAAAGGAGGTGTAAGGCACTCCTTCCCTCCACTAGCCTGCAGGTCACCCTTGGGCAGGGTGTAGCACCTGCTTAGCCCCCCCCCCCCACACCCTCCCAGATCTAGGTCACATGAAGCCACAGGAGCAGGTGGTGGATGGTCATATGAGCAGCCGGTGCAGATCACAAGTCCTGGTTATGCGACCACTGACGCCAGGCAGATAATCTCTGAAGAGTATTGATAATGGCTGAGGTCACCAGTCTTGTAAATAGCAAGGGTGTCAAAAGATACAAGGAGGAAGCAGGGGAATGGGGTTGAGGGGAATAATACATTTTGAGGAGAGATTGAGTTGCCTGGGACTGGGACGGGAGTTCAGAAGAATGAGAAGAGATCTTATAGAAACATATAAAATTATGAAAGGGATAGATAAGGTAGAGGCCGGAAAGTTGTTTCCACTGATAGGTGAGACTAGAACTAGGGGACATGGCCTCAAGATTCAGGAGAGTAGATTTAGGACAGAGATGAGGAGAAACTGCTTTTCTCAGAGGGTGGTGAATCTGTGGAAATCTCTGCCCAATGAAGCAGTGGAAGCTACCCCAGTAAATATATTGAAGACAAGGTTGGATCGATTTTTGCAGAGCAGGGGAATTAAGGGTTATGGGGAAAAGTCAGGTTCGTGGAGATGAGTCCATGGCCAGATCAACCATGATCTTATTGAATGGTGGAGCAGGGTCGACTGGCCAGATGGCCTACTCCTGCTCCTGTTTCTTGGGTTCATATCAGCCTCGATGGAATGGTGGAGGAGATTTGAATTTAATTTGCTTCTATTTAAATCTTGCATCCATCCCACAACGTGAGGGAGTAAAAATCTTTGACTCTTATCGCAGTGTACAGACATGTGAATTTAAAAGTCTAATAGTTTGAAGAAGTTTGGTTCTTAAGGTTGTCAAGCCGAGGAGTGGTAATGGGGACAAGCTCCCACTACCTAAAGGTGCTCCTTACGGCATATGACTCAAATAGCCTCTGACAACCAAGTTCAACTCCTGGCCTTCTCGTGTGGTTTAGCCTCTAAGCCCAGCGGAACTGTTTGTACTGACAGGAGAAGGGGCGAAGGCGGGTCCTACTGCCTTAAAACCAGTGCTTCAGGTAGATCGAGCTCATCAGCCTGGGAAGACAGTCCGTCTAAGAGGGGGAAAACTCTGCTTTCAAACCTCGGCTGCCTTGTGGCCATACCCACTCATGGGAAAGGCTTCGAGAGTAAATCCTGAGGACAGATCGGGAGCTGGAGTCCCTAAGGCAATCCGACACTGCCTTCAACCTCATTCTGGCAACTCCTGCGATGACACCGGTGCCAAGTTGTATCGGCCCTTGCCCTTCCCTTGGACAACGTTGGTGTCGTGGAGAGGGAAGACTTGCTGTATGGGCAACTGCCGGTCTTCCATAAAACCTTGCCCAGGCCTGCGCCCTGGAAACCTTCCAGGCGTGGATCCATAGTCTCGTGAGACTAACGGATGCCAGCACCAGTTCGAAGAAAGAAGCTGTCCCGTAGCCTATTGATCTTGGCTTTAATGCTGTGGTAGTGAAGCAGCAGAAACAGTTTATGGTTGGGTGGGGGGTGACTGGTGTCCCCGATGATCTTCCTTTCTGCACCTGCTGCTGTAAATGTCCTCAATGGAGGGAAGTTCACATCCACAGATGTGCTGGGCTGTCCGTACTACTCTCTGCAGTGACCAGCAATCAAGGTTGGTGCAGTTCCCGTACCAGGCAGTGATACAGCTAGTCAGGATGCTCTCAATGGTGCCCCTGCAGAAGGTCTTGAGGATTTGGGGACTCGTGCCGAACCTCTTCAGTCGCCTGAGGTGGAAGAGACGCTGTTGTGCCTTTTTTTTTGCCACATAGCCGGTGTGTACAATCCAGGTGAGATCTTTGGTGATGTGTATACCGAGGAACGTGAAACTACTCACCCTCCCAACTGCAGTCCCAAATGGCCTGATTCTGTTCCTACATCTGTGGTCTTGCATCATAAAGGTGTTTTTCTCCCCCTAGGAAGGAGATCTCAGACACTGTGGCTAAATACATTTTGTTTCTCTCTTTATTGCTCAGTCTGGACACCATGAACGAAGATTCATTGACTGGCACCTCTTCACTGTACTCCAGCACCTTCGTCCGAGTAATCTCTGTCAACGTAGAAATGCAGTACACGAGAGACGTTGCTGTAAAATGCAACCCCAGGATCACACCCCATAAGAACGACTGGATTGGAATTTTCAAGGTAAGAACCTCCCTCCCCACCCGGCAAATACAAAATAGTAATTGGTTTATCGATTTAGAGACACAGCACGAGATAGCCCTTCGAGCAGCCCCCACCGATTGTAAACCCACACAAACTGCTGGAGGAACTGCAGCACATCAGGCAGCACCCATGGAAAGGAGTAAAACGGGTGATGCTTTGGGCGGAGAGTCGTCTTCAGGACTGAGAAGGAAGGGGGGGGGCGATGCCTGAATAAAATGGTGGGGGGGAGGCTAGGTGAAGCCAGGTGGGTGGGAAGGGTCAAGGGGCTGCAGAAGGAAGAGTCTGACTGGAGGTGGAGAGTGGACCATTGGAGAAAGGGAAGGCAGCTGAGAAGAAGTGAAAGGTCAGAGCCAGGAATGGGCAGGGGGGGGGAAGGTCAGAGCCGGGAATGGGTGGGGGGGTGAAAGGTCAGAGCCGGAAATGGGCGGGGGCGGGAAGGTCAGAGCCGGGAATGGGCGGGGGGGTGAAAGGTCAGAGCCGGGAATGGGCGGGGGGGGAAGGTCAGAGCCAGGAATGGGGGGTGCGGTGAAAGGTCAGAGCCGGGAATGGGCGGGGGGGGGGGAGGGAATTTTGTTCACCGGAAGGAGAAATCAATGTTCATACCATCAGGTTGGAGGCTACCCAGATGGAATATGAGTGTTGGGGCTCCCCCACCCTGAGGGTGGCCTCATCTTGGCACGAGAGGAAGCCATGGATCGACATGCGGGAATGGGAATTAACTTATTAACCTACCCGTCTTTGTTCTGTGTGAGGGACCCGGAGCACCAGGGGGAAAGCCACGAGCACACAGGAAGACCACACAAACGTGCTGACTGAGGATACGGGATTTTAACACCAATCCCAATGCCCTGAGCTGTAATAGCCTCACGTGAACCACTAGGCTACCGTGGAGTCCCACCCCTTACTATTGTCACATGTACTGAGGGTCATGTGGGTGGCAGGATGGAGATGAATCTCTACCAAAGGAGGTGTGAGGCGCAGCTTCCCTCTGCTGGCCTGCTGGTCACCCCTGGGCAAGGTGTAGCACCTGCGTAGCCCCCACTCCCCGATCAGGGTCACATGAAAGCATGGGAGCAGGTGGTGGATGGTCGTATGAGCAGCCGGTGCAGATCACAAGTTCTGATTATGTGACTGCTGACGCCAGGCGGACAATCTCAGAAGAGTATTGATAATGTGGCTGGGGTGAGGTCACCTGTCTTGTAAAGACACTGGCCAGAAGAAGGCAATGGCAAACCACTTCTGTAGAAGAATTTGCCGAGAACAATCATGGTCGTGGAAAGACCATGATCGCCCACGTCATGCAACACGGCGCATGATGATGTCAGGCGACGTGGCCCATAACGAATGAACTAAGAGACAGTGAAAATACTTGCTTTGTGTGCCCTCCGCAGAGATTATTTCATTCCAACACGACATTTGAGGGAAGACAATAACGGAATACAGAATATATTACAGTTACTCAGAAAGTGCAACGCCAGCGGATAATAAAGTGAACAGTTACAATGAGGTACATTGTGAGGTTAAGAGTCTATGTTATCCTGTTAGGGGATCGTTCAGTAGTCCTATAACAGCAGATTAAAAACTGACCTGGAACCACGTGGCACTTTATCCATCTGTCTGATGGGCGGGGAGAGGATGAAATAATCTAGATTGACTAGTTTTGTCTTTTTTTACAAATGCTGCTTAACTACAGTACAGTGCAAAAATCATAGGTATATATATATATGTACTGTATATAGGTAGGGTGCCCAAAACTTTTGCACAGTACTGTATTTGTCAATGTGGAGCGGAGAGTGAGTTTGTAAATCCGATGGGAGGAAAGGACGTTGGGAATGGCGAGGACGGAGCACTGTGGGAGGGGTGTGGGACAGGTGGCAGAGAAGGAGTGCCAGAGGCAGGTGCAAACACACCCAGCCCTGACAGACCAGGCAAGGTCATTTGATTCCAAACAATTGGTTTATTGATCATTACAGAATGTCCCTCTGGTGCTTCCTGCTCCCTCCCCTCTCCCTTTCCCTTTTCCCAACCATGATTCCCCTCTCCCTGCCCCCTTCTACTCTCAGTCCACAATAGACACCCACATCAGAATCAGGTTTATTGTCACTCACATATGTCGTGAAATTTTATTCTTCATGGCAGCAGTACAGAATTGAGAGCTACAGAGTAGGAGTTTGAAGAGATTTGGTATGTCAACAAATGCACTTGAAAACTTCCGTGGTGAGCATTCTGACACTGTCAGATATGGGGGTGGGGGGAGGTGGGGGCTACTGCATAGGACCGAAAGAAGCTGCAGAGGGTGGTAAATCTAGTCAGCTCCATCTTGGGTATTAGTCTACAAAGTACCCAGGGCATCTTCAAGGAGCGGTGTCTCAGAAAGACAGCGTCCATTATTAAGGACCTCCAGCACCCAGGGCATGCCCTTTTCTCACTGTTACAGTCAGGTAGGAGGGACAGAAGCCTGACAGCACACACTCAGCGATTCAGGAACAGCTTCTTTCTCTGCCATCCGATTCCCAAATGGACATTGAACCCTTGGACACTACCTCGCTTTTTTAATCTATATTATTTCTGTTTCTGCACAATTTTGTATCTATTCAACATGCATATACTGTAATTGATTTACTTATTTATTTTTCTTTTTTTCTTCTTCATTACGTGTTGCGTTGAACGGTCGCTGCTAATTGGACAAATTACACGACACACGTCGGTGATAATAAACCTGATTCTGTGTGATACATAAATTTACTACAGTACGGTGTAAAAGTCTTGGGCACCCCACTATATACCTGAGCCTTTTGCACAGTGCTTTATGTCTTGTAGTTTTGTGATCTGCCTGCACAGTTCTTTGGCTTTTAGCTATCCTTCCGTTTTGCCGCAGGTTGGACGGAGTACAGCTGGAGATTACCGCACGTTTGTTTGGGCTCCTCTCCCGAAGGAGGTCGGTCAGGTGGAACGCCAGCAGCAAGTAACGTTCGAAGGTAAGGGGAGTTTGAAAGCTTCCGATGCACCCAGCTTGCTCGTAGAGTGTTGCCCAAAAGAGGGACCTTAGATGCTGCAAGTCGATTCCGTTCCTCAGTGAAGTTACTGATTGGTTCTCGGAACGCAGGAGAAGTCCACGATTGGTTAATGTCAAGTGTAAAGGAGAACAAAATAAATGTTACTCCAGATCTGATACAGGACAAAAAAAAAACACAAGATAACCAACACAATAAGATAAAGAACACTGTAATTTAAAAAAAACGGAATAAATATAAAAACATAAGATAGCTTATATACACAGATTTCAAAATGGACATTCAACCCATGAACTCATTACTTTTTTTTGTAAATTTTCTGTTTTTTGCACTACTTGTTTAAATTTATCTATTTAATATACTGTACATATACTTGCTGTAATTCACTTGTTATTGCATTGTGCCGCTCCCGCAAAGTTAACAAATTCCATGACGTATGCCAGCGATGTTAAACCTGATCCTGATACAAAATTTAAAGAGTGCAAAATGAGAGCAAAAAAAGCAGCGAGGTGTTGTTCATGGGTTCAGTGTCCATTCAGAAATCTGATGGCAGAGGGAAGAAGCTGTTCCTGAATCATTGGATGTGTGTCTCCAGGCTCCTGTACCTCCTCCCTGATGGTGGAGGGGAAGAAACTGTTCCTAAATCGCTGAGTGTGTGCCTTCGGGCTCCTGTACCTCCCCCCTGATGGCAGAGGGGAAGAAACTGTTCCTGAATCACTGAGTGTGTGTCTTCAGGCTCCTGTACCTCCTCCCTGATGGTAGCAATGAGAAGAGGGCATGTCCTGGGTGATGGGGGGGTCCTTATTAATGGATGCTGTCTTTCTGAGGCATCACCTTTTGAAGATGTCCTTGATGCTGAGGGGGAGGGGGGTGGGCTATTTCCTGTGTTGGAGCTGCCTGTGTTTGCAACCATCCGCAGTTGTTTCCAATCCTGTGCAGTGGCCCCTCCATACCAGACCAGTGATGCAGCCGGTTAGAATGCTCTCCATTAGAAGTAGAGCTACTAGGACTTGATGTTTCAATTCTTTATGGTAAGTTGGCACTCTCGATGCTGGCAGTGGGCTTGGAGTGGTGACAAGGGGGGAGGGTAGGTACGTCATCGGGGTCATCAGGTGGGCACTCTCCTTTGACGTTTCGTTGATAAGCCCACGACGTCTCCAGAGGGCTCAACGGTGCTACCTGGTGTCCCAGATACACCCCCCTCAGTTCCATACCCTCCTGTCTTCATCTTGCAGCCCAGTTGTTGTCTTTCCTTTTAATCCAAATCCAGTTGCTGCTTTCTTCTGCTGCATTTGACAAGGACTTGATTGCTTGTTGGAGGGAGTGACCCCTCACCCCCATCTTCTTCAATAGACTGGTCGTAGATGTGGCAACGAATCCCCTGCATCCCACTTCTGCAGGGAAAATCTTGGTCTTCCAGCCATTCTGGGCAGCTTCAGTTGCCAGTTCGGAGTACTTGGTCTTTTCCCTCTCATAAGCTTCTTCGACACCATCTTCCCATGGTACTGTCAATTCCACAACATATGCCAGCTTGGCTGTTGTGGACCACAGGACCATGTCTGGCCCGAGTGCTGTAGCCGCAATGTCTGGGGGAAACACAAGCTTTTTTTCCAAGTTCATGTCCATTTTCCAATCCCGAGCAACCTGCAGCATGCTTACATCTTTCGATGTTATATGGTGCTCTGGAGGTTGGCCTGCTGGTACAAATCATGTGATGTGGACATTTACTGCCGATGTTTGTGGGAGAGCATTTGTGGTGATTCGCCTCTATTCCAAGATTGACGCCAGCTGTCTGAGAACTTGGTTATGCCGCCAAGTGTACCGCCCCTGGGTGAGGCTCGTGGTGCATCCTGTTAAAATGTACCTTAGTGATCCAGGTGCTTGACAAAGAGAGCAAGCGGGGTCTTCTCCCCACCACTGGTTCAGGTTCTGGGGTGTGGGTAGGAGGTCATAAGTGGCTCTGGTGACAAAACTGAGCCGGGATCCCTCCATCTCCCAGATGTCACGCCAGCTAAGTTTCCTCTTTTCCAGGCTCTCCCAATTAGTCCAGTGGCCCTGCTTGGTCATTGAGAGGGCTCTGGCGTGTCGCTCTGCCTCCTCCTGTCTTCTCAACTCCTCCACCATGAGCCGTCCCTTTTGCACTGGTGTTGCCCTGTGCCATTGAGGAGCCTTTGGGACAAGCCCGAGCCCGGCTCTCCCATGTTGGACTTGGCCACCCACATCTCTGAAGTGAAGAGCAGACTTAGCACTCTGAACGGCTTCAGATGGAGTCCACTTCCTCTCCGTTGCCACACAGGGGGCCACTGTTCGAATAACAGTATCTTCAGATTCAGTGAGTGCATTTGAATTCTTCCACAAGACTTGCAATTGGTGATTCCAATTTGCCGTTCCCTCACAGTCCAACAAGACCACCTTGCCAGATTGGGGAGAGGCTCAGGAGTAAACCCAGAGGGAAAATTCTGAAGCTGGAGTCCCTACATTGAGTTCAGCACTAACTGGAAACTCCTCTGACATTGCCGGTGCCAAACTGTCGATCTCTGCCATTCCTTTGCATTTGTCAGCTGCATGGAGAGAGCTAGCCTGCTGTGTGGGCAAAAACTTGCTCTCCGTGTTGTACTTCCCTGGCTTGCACATCATGTAGACAGCTCGGACACAACATCCATGGTCCATTCTGACCAATGGAGGACCTCCAGGTCTAGCTCATTAACAGACTCCTTCAGCGGACTGGAGGACAGTCTCCATATGAAAGACCGGAAGAACTTAAAACATTGGAGCAGCCTATCGAGTCTGCTTTGCCCTTTCATCACGGCTGATCCATTTCCCTCTCAAACCCATTTTCCCTTTAACCTCTGACGCCCTATCTAATCATTTGGTGATGCATTGCCTGAGCTGCCTATTCAAACATCCAATATCAGTCCATCCTTTCTGAGATAAGGGGCCCAAAAGTGCACACAAGACTCCAGGTGAGGCCTCACTACTGCCTTATAATGCCTCAGCATTACATCCTTACATGCAGAAAGACTGGAATCCTCTCTCTCTCTCTCTTACTCACGCTGACACCAAGCTGTCTGGCCAGGGCAAACATCTGCCAGCAGGTTTGGTTGCTAACTTGAAAGCCAGCTCACGTTCCCAACCTCCGAACCAAAGCCCTGCTTGGGCTGAAGGCTAAAGCAGTGAAAAGACCCATTGGCGTGACCCTCAGACGTCCCTTCAACGATATCCCTGCAGCTGAGGACAGGAGTCCTTTAATAGAACATACAACAGTATAGTACAGGAACAGGCCCTTTGGCCCTCAATGTTGTGCCAGACCAATTAAATTAGTAATCAAATAGCTAACTAAGCTCATCTCTCCTGCCTACACAATGTCCATATCCTCCCATCTTCCTCACATTCTTGTGCCTATCTAAACATCTCTTAAAAATCTCTATTGTATCTATCTCAGCCACCACCACAGGCACCCACCACTCTCTGTGTAAAAGATCCGCTCTCACATCTCTGAAATTACCCTCACTCACCTCCTCCTCTCCTTGGACTCCCCGCTCTGGTTCTCTGCCTGCTCTGGATCTTCTCATCTCGAATTGCCGAAGGGACATCAACCGTCTCGACTTCATCACTCCTTCACTCCTCTACTGAACGCACTGCCCTCTGCTCTCCCCGCACCAATCCCAACCTGACCATCAAACTGGCAGGCAAATGGGATGCTGTTGTAGTGTGGCCCACTGACCTCTACTTTGCTGAGGCCAGGCTGTGACTCTCAGACACTTCCTCACACCTACCCCTCGAGGAAGACCCCACCCCACACCATCAGAAAACTGTCTCCGACACATCACTGACTTCATCCACTCTGGAGAACTCCCAACCGCTGTTACCAAACTCATAGTGCCCTTACCCTGCACTGCTCGCTTCTACCTCCCACCAAAGATCCACAGATCGGACTCTCCGGGTTGGCCTGTTGTCTCTGCCTGCTACTGCCCCACTGAACTCATGTCCTTATATCTCGATTCCATTCTATGCCCTACACAAAAAGCTGCCTGATATTCAGGAGAACATAGATGGGTCCCCGAGACCAGAACAGCACCTTATACAAAGTGGAAATTTCTCATCAGTCAAGCCTTGGAGTGAGACCATAAGCACCAGACTGCTACCTCCTACATAGGAACATAAGAAATAGGAAAAAGGAACAGGTGTAGGCCATCTGGCCCATCAAGCCTACTCCACCATTTAATAAGATCATGGCTGATCTGCCCATCGACTCATCTCCACCTACCTGCCTTTTCCTCGGAACCCAGCGGCCTCAATGACTACAGACCGGTGGCATTGACCTCCCACATCATGAAGACCCTGGAGAGACTTGTTCTGGAGCTGCTCTGGCCTATGGTCAGGCCACACTTATCCCGTCCAGTTCGCCTACCAGCCCCGACTAGGAGTTGAGGCTGCCATCCTCTACCTGCTGAACCGTGTCTACCCCACCTGGACAAGCCAGCGAGCACTGTGAGGGTCATATTTTTTGACTTCTCTAGTGCGTTCAACCCCATCCTCCCTGCTCTGCTGGGGGAGAAGCTGACAGCGATGCAGGTGGATACTTTCCTGGTGTCATGGATTCTTGACTACCTGACTGGCAGACCACAGTACGTCTGTGTGTCCGACAGAATGATCAGCAGCACCGGGGCTCCACAGAGGACTGTCTTGTCCCTCTTTCTCTTCATCATTTACACCTCGGACTTCAACTACTGCACAGAGTCTTGTCATCTTCAGAAGTTTTCTGATGACTCTGCCATAGTTGGATGCATCAGCAAGGGAGATGAGGCTGATTACAGGGCTACGGTAGGAAACTTTGTCACATGGTGTGAGCAGAATTATCTGCAGCTTAATGTGAAAAAGACTTTAAGTGGCTGGTGGTAGACCTGAGGAGAGCTAAGGTACCGGTGACCCCTGTTTCCATCCAGGGGGTCAGTGTGGACATGGTGGAGGATTACAAATACCTGGAGATACGAATTGACAATAAACTGGACTGGTCAAAGAACACTGAGGCTGTCTACAAGAAGGGTCAGAGCCATCTCTACTTCCTGAGGAGACTGAGGTCCTTTAACATCTGCCGGACGATGCTGAGGATGTTCTATGAGTCTGTGGTGGCCAGTGCGATCATGTTTGCTGTTGTGTGCTGGGGCAGCAGGCTGAGGGTAGCAGACACCAACAGAATCAGCAAACTCATTCGTTTGGCCAGTGATGTTGTGGGGATGGAACTGGACTCTCTGATGGTGGTGTCTGAAAAGAGGATGCCGTCCAAGTTGCATGCCATCTTGGAGAATGTCTCCCATCCACTACATAATGTACTGGTTGGGCACAGGAGTACATTCAGCCAGAGACTCATTCCACCCAGATGCAACACAGAGCGTCATAGGAAGTCATTCCTGCCTGTGGCCATCAAACTTTACAACTCCTCCCTTAGAGGGTCAGACACCCTGAGCTAATAGGCTGGTCCTGGACTTATTTCCTGGCATAATTTACATATTACTACTTAACTATTTATGGTTTTATTAGTATTTATTATTGCAACTGTAACAAAAACCAATTTTCCCCGGGATCAATAAAGTATGACTATGACTAATTCCCCTACTGTGCAAAACTCTATCCAACCTTGTCTTAGATATATTTACTGAGGTAGCTTCCACTGCTTCATTGGGCAGAGAATTCCACAGATTCACCACCCTCTGGGAAAAGCACTTCCTCCTCATCTCCATCCGAAATCACTTCGCACAAATCTTGAGGCTACGTCCCCTAGTTCTAGTCTCACCTTCCAGTGGAAACAATTTTCTTGCCTCTATCTGATGTTACATACCCCATAACTGGGTTGCCAAACCAGCAGAAATGGACCACTTAGTTGGAGTCTGGATTACTGGAACTAAGAATGTTTTATTAAAGAAATAAGCAACACAGTACTCTAATCATAAGGATATAAATGCAACAGGTTAGCAATGATAAAACACACATGTACACAGAACTAGGATAATAGGATCAATCAAGCTCTATCGCAGTCTAGGGGTAAAATGATCAGTCTCAAGTGACACAGAGTTCAGTTCAATTTAGTTCAGTTCTCAGTAATCGCTGTTGTGCCGTTGGGGAGAGAGAGAGAGAGAGAGTGAATGAATATGCAAATCGGATTCCAAACAAACCTTCGATATTCCTCGCAGTTAGCTTTTGGGCGAGCCCTTTGTAATGTCTTCTGAGGTCACCGACTGTGATCCCTCCATTCCAGATACGATCGTTCTTCTGCGGTGAGCCCGGCACCCAGGCAAGGGCGGACACACACACCGGGTTCCCGCCGACCGTACCGCGTCTATGGCTGGGCCCGCGAGCAGACCTCCAAAACTTTCACCAACTTGTGGGGGCACACCGCTTCCAGGGTCTCGTTACCTCGTGGTGTCGTGGTGTGTCTGTTGCCTTAGCGAACCTGTCCCTTTTATCTCCCTGCTGGGGTATTGTCTGTCCATCAAACTTCAAACAGTTCAGTTTCAAAGCAACCGGTCTTGAAAATTTTTGTTAATATCTCTCGTCCCCCATTAACATTTCTGAATGTTCCCCCATTGTCCTCTTATTGGCATCAATCTTCTGATAATTTGGTCTGTTGTCACACTGATCTATCTCCTTCATAATTTTGTATGTTTCTATACGATCTCCTCTCATTCTTCTGAATTCCAGCGAGTACAGTCCCAGGCTACTCAATCTCTCCTCATCGTCTAAACTCCTCATCTCTGGAATCAACCTAGTGAACCTCCTCTGCACCGCTTCCAAAGCCAGTAAATCCTTCCTCAAGTAAGGAGACCAGAACTGCATGTAGTACTCCAGGTGCAGCCTCACCAGTACCCTGTAGAGTTGCAGCATAACCTTCCTGCTCTTCAATTCAGTCCCTCTAGTAATGAAGACCAACATTCCATTTGCTTTCTTGATAGCCTGCGGCACCTGCAAACCAACCTTTTGTGATTCATGCATAATTACTCCCAAGTCCCTCTGCACAGCAGCATGATGGAACTTTTTACTGTTTAAATAATAATCTGCTCTTCCATTTTTCCCTCCAAAGTAGATGACCTCGCATTTACCAACATTGTACTCCATCTGCCAGTCCCTTGCCCACTCACCTAACCTATCTATACGTATCTCTCTGTATCTTCTACACAATTTACTTTTCCACTCAATTTGGTATCATCAGCAAACTTAGATACACTACACTCGATTCCCTCTTCGAGATGGTTAATATATATCGTGAACAGTTGCAGGCCCAGCACCGACCCGTATGGCACCACCACTCACCACCGATTGCCAACCAGAGTAACACCCATGTATCCCAACTCTGCTTTCTTTCAGTCAGCCAATCCTGTATCCATGCTAATACATCACCCCAACTCTTTGCATCCTTATCTTATGGATAAGTGTTTTATGCAGCACCTTATCAAACACCTTCCAGAAATCCAAGTAAATAACGTCCATCTGTTCTCCTGTATCCACTGCGCTCATTATAACCTCAAAGAGCTCCAGTAAGTTTGTCAAACAGGATCTGCCTTTGCTGAATCCATGCTGCATCTGCCTGATGGATCCATTTCTTGCCAGATGTCTTGCTATTTCTTCTTTAATGATAGCTTCAAGCATTTTCCAACTACAGATGTTAAACTTACTGACCTGTAGTTACCTGCTTTTGCCGACATCAGTTTTTGAACAGTGGCGTGACATTCGCTGTCTTCTCATCCACCAGAACCTGCCCAGAATCCAGAGAATTTTAGTGGATTCTCACCAAAGCCTCTACTATAAATTCTGCCATCTCTTTCAGGACCCCAGGATGCATTCCATCAGGTCCAGAGGACTTATGTATCTTCAGGCCCACAAGTTTGCTCAGCACTACCTCTTTAAAGATAGCTATTGTATCGAGGTCTTCACCTCCCATCACTTCCATAACATCTCTCTTTGGCATGTTAAACATGTCCTCCACCATGAAGACCAACACAAAATAGTCATTCAAAGCTTCTGCCATTTCCTCGTTACCCAATATCAATTCCCACTTCTCATCCCTCCAAGGAACCTACGTTCACTTTAGCCACCCTTTTCCACTTTATATAATTATAAAAACTTTTACTCTCAGTTTTTATATTTTCTTTATTTTCTTTCTTTATTCCCTTTCGTTATTACCTGCTTGATGGCCCTTTGTTGCTTTTCAAAATTTTCCCAGTCTTCCAGTTTCCCACTACTCTTGGAGGCTTTCTATTCACAGGCTTTTAGTTTGACGCCTTCTTTTATATCCTTAGTCATCAAAGACTGGCTCTCCCCACTTTTACTGTCCTTGCTTTTTACTGGAATATACTTTTATTGAGCACCATGAAAAATCTCTTTGAAAGTCTTCCACTGTTCCTCAGTAGTCCCGCCATATAGCCTGTGTTCCCAGTCGACACTAACCAAATCCTTCCTCATCCCATTGTAGTCTCCATTGTTTAGGCATAATACACTAGTGTTATATCAAACTTTTGCACCCTCCATTTGTATGGGAAACTAAATCTTACTGTGATCAATCTTTCCAAGAGGGTCCCTAACTACAAGATCACTAGTTTTAACGTCAGTAAGACCAAAGAACTGATTGCAGACCTCAAAGGGTAAGATGAGGGAACACACATCAGTCCTCACAGAGGGATCAGAAGTGGAGAGAGTGAGCAATTTCATGTTCCTGGGTGTCAACATCTCTGAGGATATCGATGCAGTTACAAAGAAGGCACAACATCGGCTATATATCATGAGGAAGCTGAGGTGATTTAGTATGTCTGCAAAACACACTTGCAAATCTCTACAGATGTACCATGGAGAGCATTCTAATCGGCTGCATCACCATCTGGTATGGTGGTGGGGGTGGGCACTGCACAGGACCGAAAGGAGCTACAGAAAGTTGTGAACTCAGTCAGCTCCATCATGAGCACTAACCTCCCCAGCATCCAGGGCATCTTCAAGGAGCGATGCCTCAAAAAGACGGCCTCCACCATCAAGGACCCCCATCGCCCAGGGCATGACCTCTTCTCACTACAACCGTCAGGGAGAAGGTACAGGAGCCTGAAGGCACAAACTCAACAACTCAGGAACAGCTCCTTCCCCTCAGCCATCAGGTTTCTGAATGGACAATGAAACCATGAACACGAGCTGACTACTTTTCTCCCCCTCTTTTTGCACTACTTAATTAATTTAACTATTATATATATATATATATATACAGTAATTCACAGTTTTGTTTATTATGTATCACATTGTACTGCTACCACGTAACAACAAGTTTCACGACGTACCCCAGTGATATGAACCAAATTCTGATTCTGTTCCGTATCACCAATGATGAATCACCACACTTGATCAGAATCAGGTTTCACATCATTGACATATATTGGGAAAGTTGTTGTGAAACTTGCGACATAAAAACACTGTAAGTTGCAATAGGAAACATACTAAAAATTAAACTAAATGAGTAGTGCAAAAAGACTGCAAGAAACAGTGAGGTGGTGTTCTTGGGTTCAATGTCCATTCTGAAATCCGGTGGCACAGGGGAAGAAGCTGTTCCTGAATCATTGACTGTGGGTCTTCAGGCTCCTGTACCTCCTCCCTGATGGTAGCAATGAGAAGAGGGCATGTCCTGGGTGGTGGAGGTCCTTAATGATGGTAAGAATATATAGCTGTGGAGGGACAGAACATAGAACCTGACAGCACAGTACAGGCCCTTCACCCCACGATGTGGTGCTAATCTTTAACCTACTTTAAGGTCAATTTAACCTTTCCCTTCCACAGAGCCCTCCATTCTTCTGTCATCCATGTGCCCATCTAAGAGTCTCTTTAATGTCCCTAATGTATCTGCCTCTACCACCACCCCTGGCAGGGTGTTCCATACACTCACTACTCTGTGTGAAGAATTTACCTCTGACATCCCCCCTATACTTCCCTCCAATTATTTTAAAATGATGCCCCCCTTCCCCATTAGCCACTTCCAACCTGGGAAAAAGTCTCTGACTGCCCATTTGATCTATGCCTTTTTCATCACCTTCATCAAGTCACCTCTCACCCTCCTTCACTCCAAGGAGAAAAGCCCTAACTCATTCACCCATTCCCATAAAGACATGCTCTCTGATCTGGGGAGCATCCTGGTAAACCTGATAAAGTTTAAGGGAATGGGGGATTCTCAGATCCCTGTAAACAATGGACTCGGTACTGACTATGTCTGTGACTGCAGTGTGTTTGAATAATGTCTCACAGCTGCTTTCTTTGGAGCAAGATAAGGGTTAAGGTTCGTCCAGATCCACAGAAGATGTCTCTGGGCTTTTCACACCTTTTGATTTTGACAAAAAGCAGTACCTGATGGAAATTAGACAGAACATTGCTTTCTTAATTAAAACACAAATTTGACTTATCTTTGTAATTATGTTGTGGCTCCAGCAAACCAGGTAGGACATTCCTTACTTTAATTCAGGTGGCTGGGGTGTCGATCAAACTGATTGTTCATTGTATCAGTAGTCCATTGACTTGGCCGGAATAATTATCAAACTGATTGTTCATTGGTATCAATAGTCCATTGACTTGGCCGGAATAATTATCAAACTGATTGTTCATTGTATCAATAGTCCATTGACTTGGCCGGAATAATTATCAAACTGATTGTTCATTGGTATCAATAGTCCATTGACTTGGCCGGAATAATTATCAAACTGATTGTTCATTGTATCAATAGTCCATTGACTTGGCCGGAATAATTATCAAACTGATTGTTCATTGGTATCAATAGTCCATTGACTTGGCCGGAATAATTATCAAACTGATTGTTCATTGGTATCAATAGTCCATTGACTTGGCCGGAATAATTATCAAACTGATTGTTCATTGTATCAATAGTCCATTGACTTGGCCGGAATAATTATCAAACTGATTGTTCATTGTATCAATAGTCCATTGACTTGGCCGGAATAATTATCAAGCTGATTGTTCATTGTATCAATAGTCCATTGACTTGGCCGGAATAATTATCAAACTGATTGTTCATTGGTATCAATAGTCCATTGACTTGGCCGGAATAATTATCAAACTGATTATTCTTTGTATCAATAGTCCATTGACTTGGCTGGAATAATTATCAAATTGATTGTTCTTTTGTATCGGTGGCCTTATAACTTCTGACAATTCTGACATCAGGCAGTGAATGTGTTGAACTGCCGGGGAGATCAGAAAGGTTCTCTCCCTGATGTCGGGTCCCAATTCACTCGCCGGCTGAGCTCGAAGAAATAAACGGGTGGAAAGATAAGTAACGATCTTTTTTGTACTGTTGTTCTTTGATCCAGCAAAGTTACGTTTACAAACCTCCTCTGCACCTTTCCAATCATGAAGCAACCAGAACACGACGCAATTGTGTTGTGGGTAGTGGGGAAGTGGTGTGGGATTAGAAAGAGGGCGATAGGATTGGGGAGGGATTATAAAGGGGTAGTAGAGAATGTGGTTAAGACCATAAGATGCAGATCAGAATTAGGCCATTTGGCCCGTCAAGTCTGATCTGCCATTTCATCATGGCTGATCCATTTTTCCTCTCAGCTGCAATCTCCTGCTTTCCATATAACCATATCACAATTACAGCACGGAAACAGGCCATCTTGGCCCTTCTAGTCCGTGCCGAACGCTTTCTCTCACCTAGGCCCATCTACCTGTACTTGGCCCATAACCCTCCATTCCTTTCCTGTCCATTTTCCTAACGAATTTTTTTTTCATGACAAAATCGTACCTGCCTCTACCACTTCTACTGGAAGCTCGTTCCACACAGCTACCACTCCCTGAGTAAAGAAGTTCCCATTCTGTTACCCCTAAACTTTTGCCCCTTAACTCTCTTGTTCTAATGTCCTCTTGTTTGAATCTCCCCTCTCTCAATAGAAAAAGCCTATCCATGTCAACCCTATCTATCCCCCTCATAATTTTAAATACCTCTATCAAGTCCCCCCACAACCTTCTACGCTCCAAACATTAAAGACCTAACTTCTTCAACCTTTCTCTGTAACTTAGGTGCTGAAACCCAGGTAACACTGTAGTAAATCTCCTCTGTACTTTCTCTGTTTTGTTGACATCCTTCCTATAATTCGGTGATCAGAACTGTACATAATACTCCAAATTTGGCCTCACCAATGCCTTGTACAATTTTAACATTACATCCCAACTCCTATACTCAATGCTCTGATTTATAAAGGCCAGCACACCAAAAGCTTTCTTCACCATCCTATCCACATGAGATTCCACCTTCAGGGAACTATGCACTATTATTCCTAGACCACACTGTTCTACTGCATTCCTCAATGCCCTACCATTTACCATGTATGTCCTATTTTGATTAGTCCTACCAAAAAGTAGCACCTCACACTTATCAGCATTAAACTTCATCTGCCATCTTTCAGCCCGTTCTTCTAACTGACCCAAATTCTCTGCAAGCTTTGAAAACCCACTTCATTATCCACAATGCTACGTATCTTAGTATCATCTGCATGCTTACTAATCCAATTTACCACTCCATCATCCAGATCATTAATGTATATGACAAACAACATTGGACCCAGTACAGATTCCTGAGGCACACCATTAGTCACTGGCCTGCAACCTGACAAACAGTTATCCACAACTACTCTCTGGCATCTCCCATCCAGCCACTGTTAAATCCATTTTACTACTTCAATATTAATACCTAACAATTGAACCTTCCTAACTAACCTTCCGTGTGGAACTTTGTCAGAGGCCTTACTGAAGTCCATATAGACAACATCTGCCACTTTACCCTTGTCAATTTTCCAGGTAACCTCTTCAAAAAATTCAATAAGATTTGCCAAACATGACCTTCCATGCACAAATCCATGTTGACTGTACCTAAACAGATCCTGTCTATCCAGATAATTATATATACCATCTCTAAGAATACTTTCCATTAATTTACCCACCAGTGATGTCAAACTCACAGGCCGATAATTGCTAGGTTTACTCTTAGAACCTAGCAATTTACTCTTAGGTTTACTCTTAGAACACCTCCACCACCATCGCCAGCAGCCCATTTGACGCGCTCACCACTCTCTGCATAAAAAACTTACCCCTGACATCTCCTCTGTACCTACTTCCAAGCACCTTAAAACTGTGCCTTCTCGTGTTAGCTGAGAAAAAGCTTCTGACTATCCAAACAATCAATCACCATCTTATACGCCTCTATCAGGTCACCTCTCATCCTCCGTCGCTCCAGGAAGAAAAGGCCGAGTTCACTCAACCTATTCTCATAAGGCATGCTCCCCAATCCAGGCAACATCCTTGTAGATCTCCTCTGCACCCTTTCTATGGTTTCCACATCCTTCCTATAGTGAGGCGACCAGAACTGAGCAGAGTACTCCAAGTGAGGTCTGACCAGGGTCCGATATAGCTGCAACATTACCCCCCCCCCCCGGGGCTCGAAACTCAATCCCACAGTTGATGAAGGTCAATACACTGTATGCTTTCTTAACCACAGAGCCAACCTGCGCAGCAGCTTTGAGCGTCCTATGGACTCGGACCCCAAGATCTCTCTCATCCCCCACACTGCCAAGAGTCTTTTTCTTCATTAATCTTTTCATTGATTTAAAAAAAGCATAAATACAATCAAGAAGAGAATTAATTCAAATATATATATCAGTAACAATATAATCCAAGATTAAGATAGACATTGTCAAAATCATAGATATTGTTAAACTAGTATAAAATATATAATAAAAAAATGAAAATAACAATTCTCTTTGCAGTTTATGAAGAGAAAGGGAAAATCATTGGGTTTTAAATGAAAAGGAATAAAAACCCACTGCACTAAAAAACAAAACAAAAAAAAAAGGACTGGGCATTCCATTTTGAGGATACAATCAAAAAAGAAAGAAAGAAAGACTTTCTGATCAAATCTAAAACTTTGAAAAAAGACTGAAAGAGTAATAAATAATTAAATGAAAATATTGGATAAAAGGTCACCATATTGCTAAGAGCCTTACCATTCATACTATATTCTGTCATCATATTTGACCGACCAAAATGAACCACCTCTCACTTACCTGCGTTGAACTTCATCTGTCACTTCTCAGCCCAATTTTGCATCCTGTCAATGTTCCGCTATCCACACTATCCACAACCCCGCCAATCATTGTGTCATCTGCAAATTTACTAACCTATCCCTCCACTTCCTCAACCAGGTCAATTGGTGGCCACCGAGAGGTCCTGTTGTCCTCTGCTGGATGGACTGTAGGTGCTCGTCAAAGTGGTCTCCCAATCTGGGCCAGGTCTTACAGGTGAAATGTTGCCTCACCTGGAAGGACTGTTTGTGCCCCGAATGGTAGTGAGGGAGGAGATCCAGGGGCAGGTGTGGCACTTCTCCTGGTGGCCACCAATTTTAATTCTATTTGCCATTCCCATTCCAACATGTTGGTCCATGGCCTCCTCTACTGCCGCGATGAGGCCACTCTCTGGTTGGAAGAACAACTCCTTATTCCGTCTGGGTAGCCTCTAACCTGATGGCATCAACATCAATTTCTCCTGCTTCCGGTAAAGACCCCCCCCCCCCCACTTCACCATTCCCCATTCCCATTTTGCTCCCTCACCTTTTCTCCTTCCCTGCCCATCACCTCCCTCTGGTGCTCTTCCCCCTTCCCTTTCTTCCATGGCCTTCTGTCCTCTCCTATCAGATTCCCCCTTCTCCAGCCCTTTATCTCTTTCACCAATTTCTCAGCTCTTTACCTCACCACTCCCCATCTCCTGGTTTCTCCTCTCACCCACAACCTTGTACGTCTTCCCCCGCCTTCTTACTCTGATCTCATCTATTTTTTTTCTAGTCCTGATGAAGCATCTTGGCCCAAAACGACAACTGACTGGTTCAAGCTGACAGGAAGGTGACAGTAACTCAAATCACCTCACGTTACAACAGTGGTGTGCAGAAGAGCATCTCTAAACACACATGTCGAACCTTGAAGTGGATGGTGAAGAATACCATTTTCACAATACCAGTAATATTATTGAAAAAAAAATAACGTTGACTTGCAGTCTATGCAGAAGTAGACATCATGGTACCTGCAGCTGCCTAAATTGACATACAGTGGCAGGAAAACGTTTGGGCACCCCTGGTCAAAATTTCTGTTACTGTGAATAGTTAAGTGAGTAGAAGATGAACTGATCTCCAAAAATCATAAAGTTGAAGATGAAACATTCTTTTCAACATTTTGAGCAAGATTAGTGTATTATTAGTTCTAACTTTGGTTAGTGAACTGCTGCATGTACTCTATTTTGCAGCAAGTGTTTCTCTGCCTATTGATGCAATGCTCACCATTAGCTTCGATTTTTTTAAAAATCTGATTTTATATTTAAATTGTTTCCTGATGTTTCCCTGCTTATGATCTCAATGAGTCCACAACTGTATTTGCTGTTGAGAGTGTGAGCCACGTCTCCAACGAGGCCGTGACTCTGGCCGGTCGGTGTCCGACGAGGTTGGGGCTTTATGTGCGTAATTGGTATTTTGGGGGATATCAGTATTTCTTTCCTTCCCTGTTTGCCCTTCATCTGTTGGCTTACTGGGCCAATTAAGAAGGCATTTAAGAGTCTATTGCTTTGCTCAGCTGTGTGTTTGTAGTATTCTGAGCTTTAAGAATGCATTTAGTGAGTTATGGATCTGATTGCACTGTACAATGACAGCTTTTGATTATAATTACAGGAGAATGGTACCAGGAGGACAGTGTCAAAATCAAAATGCATTTCCTGCCACTGGGGATCTCAGGACATGTGTGATAAACAAAACAAAATGGTATGTGAGAGTCCATTTGATTCTTGCAGCTATTACTGCATTGAAGCAGGTGGATTTTAATTGGAAATTTAAGCTTCAAGTAGCAATAAATGAATAGAAACTAAGTAAAATTGTAGTTGATTTCACCCTGCTGAGGTATGTATTTTGAATGATAAATAATTGGTTGAATTGGAAGCTACTACCTATTATAACTTTGATTTGATTGCATCCCTAACAGAGAAAGTATCTGAGCAGAGTCATATTGAGGGCAGGATTCATGCGCTGAAAGATGATCTGAGGAAACATAAATCTTTTGTAAAGAAATTGAAGAAAGAGCAGAAGCTTCGGAAGGAGAGATTGAAGGCACAGGAGACCAGTCTCATTAAAGAGCTAAGGGTAAGATTATCGTCGTACCTTCTTACCTTGACTGTCCTACCAGTCTTTGATTAGGGCAATAAGAAAGTTGTATGTATATACTACTCCAAACTCAATTTGCTCTCCACAATTGTTTAATTTGGAAAATTGTTGAGGAAATTAAGTAACACATAAAGGTTGCTGGTGAACGTTTATGTGTGTTGCTTGAAATTCCAGCACCTGCAGATTTCCTGGTGTTTGAGGAAATTAAGTATATGATTATTCAAAGGACTTGATCTGCCTTTATTCTTTTTGTTTCTGGTCCATTGCTGGAAAATCCTTTATATCACCCTCAACTCATTCTTAAGGCTCTTTGCATTGCTATATTGCTTCTGACTTTCGAAAGTCTTTGAAAAGTATGCAGCATTCAATAGTGCGTTCGGTTGTCTCTCCCCAATCGCTGCTATTCTCCTGCTTTGTATCTGCTATGTTAAAGCAGCAGGAGGCAACGCTTTCTGAAAGTTTGGAGAAATCTGGATTGTTGCAGTCTTTACAATTTATTTTTTACAGCATTTAGCCAAATTGATTTGCCATCCTCTGAATATTTTTAGTTGTCAGCCTTGATTAATTTACCAACTAAAATTGGATTTATTAAGTTGAAAATGCTTTTGCTGATTTGTTGAGTTTGCAGACACTGCCTTCGTATGCCGATGGAAACTGTTTCCAATATTCTGAGACATATGTGAATTTTGGACTGTACTTCATATTGGTTTCCTTCAGGTTTTTGGTGTTTTCTTAATTGTGGCTGGTTGGTGGGTGGGTGAGCTGTAAATATTTTGTGTGTAAGGTGGGGTTGGGGGTTTTGATGTTACTGTCACTGGTCTGTTTTGCAGGTGAGGGGGTCGGGGATTGTTATTGTAACTTTTTTTCCTGTGGGGGAGCAGTGTGGATTTAATGCTATTGTCCCCGATTTTTCTGCAAGTGAGCAGGTCAGGGATTGTTATTGTCGCTGTTTTTCTCTGTGAGTCAGGGGATTGCAGATTGTTATTGTTGCTGTTTTTTTTATGTGAGTCAGGGAGTCGGGGATTGTTACTGTTTCTTATCTTTTTCGTACTGATGGTGGGGGAGAGTTGGTGTCTTTTCTTTCATCAACTCTCATGGTCTTTCTGTATTTCAGGACGATCTGGAGAAGACAAGTATCAGAGTTGTACGTGCATACTTTGACAATAAAATGAACCTTTGAACATTTCACCGTTTTCTTTCTCTTGTATTACCAGTCCTGTGATGAATCGATTAAAAGGACTCAAGCAAAACTAAGCAAAGTGTCCAGTTCCACCAAACCACAAATCAAAACCCCTTCCTCCATTGCTGCTGAGAAGCCCAAGGCTGAACCACTTTCTCTACAAAGGTAATGTCACTGGGCAATACAGCCTTAGTTGGAAAAGGACTTCTCAGAATATTGGTAGTATCACTGTTTTATAAGTTAAACATAATGGGATGCCTTCTCCCCTATTGAAAGTACTTATTTTTAAATTAGGTTGCACGTGACTGTTGTTCATTTATTTAGCAGACTTCTTTAAAGAGTAGTACAGTACTTTCTCCTGAGGAGGTGGAGCATGAAACAATGACAGTGACTTTTGAAATATTATTTCAGCAATTCTGTTTCTCTCTTTTTAGACACTGCTTCACCTGCTGAATATTTTGTCATTCTCTTTACATTTCCAGCATCTGTGATATTTTGATTTCTGTTTTCAAAAAGTTTACCTAAATTTCTAGCAGGTTTTCTTTCAATAGCTGACTGTTCCATCCAGTGACATAATTCATTCTATTCTGCAGTTTAATGATAATCTGTAAAATTTGCTGTGCTGTTGAGACTCTGGGATTTGCCTCAGAAATGTTGTGAGTAGCTTACTGTAACGTGCACGGAATCAGGCAGAATTTGTGAAAAGAAAAGCAGTCTACAATGTCGATCTGCGATCCTCTGCTCTGCAAAATTCCAAAGACAATATGATATTTATCTGCCAAGCTCTTAAGCTCAAAATTAGTTTTCTGCTTTTTGTTTTCAGGACTGAATCTGCAAAGAGCTGGAAAGGGTGAAGGATCTAATGTGTCATTGAGTTGCATTGTTAAAAAGGGTACATCTGCATCTCAAAATGTTCTCTCTGTAAACACCTGAGATGACACATTCCAAAAAAATTGATAAAAGGAAGTCTTTTAAGTTGAAAGTTTAGAAGTATAAATACTTTTAAAAATTAGTTGAACAACTAAATTGTGTTTCTAAAAATAAAAAATAAAACTTACCTGCCTATTTCCTAAGCAAAGCTCATAGAACCATAAGAATAAATATGATGGGAACTATATCTGTGATGGTCGAGAAAAGACCTACCCATTCTAATTCCACGTCCTACCTCAGGCTCTGTAGCCCAGTTGATCGCAGCTCTTCAGATATTCATTTACTTTTTAAATATGAGGGGAATTTATACCTTGGAAGTATTTCAGATCCCTCTACCATCCTCTGAGTGAAAATACTTTTAATACTACCAGCAGTTACTATGGACTTCAGTTTTTTTTTAATCCCCCGTTCAGGAAATAAGTCCTTCTCATTTCTGCCATTTAATCCTCCCAACTGTATACATCTCAAGACTAGAAAACAACCCAAACTTATCTAATCTTTCCTCCATAGCTACAGTTTTCCAGGCTTAACAATATCTCTTGTAAGACCGACCTGGAGTCCCACAATCCAGGCTATTCACATGGTTCGGTATTGAAGGATTACTCTACCAATAGAGATGCAATGGTATTCGGAAGCCTGTCTGGTTTTATCAATGTAACAAATAATGTTGTCCTAATTTTAAAAAGAAGTAGGAAGTATTCTTCCTCGAGTTCTTGCCAATGTTTTTCTGGCAACCGACACTTAGAACATTATCTGGTCTGTAATCTCTCCATCACTTCAATCACTTACAGTTACTTGGCCCAGATCACTTTATTTTCACTGTGGATTTAGTGTTTATACGTTTTCATCCCCTTCCAGGAAGTCCTTAAAGTTCTGCTTCTTTCTAGACAACAGACCTCATCAGTTCCCCTTCATCACCATCTTTCCTCACCTGGTAGAACTAGTTCTTACTCTCAAGTTTGACTTGGGTTTCTCCCACTTTCTCCAAACTAAAGGTGTAGCCTCGGACAGTTGCATGGGCCCCAATTAAACATGCCTTTTCAGCAGTTATATGGGACAATCCATGTTTCAAGCCTTCACTAGTAACGCCTTGGCTTCCTGCATATGGCGTGCACGCAGTAGCTTCATTTCAGGTACAGTGAACCAGATGCCCGATATGTTAACTCCACCTGCTCTCCTTGCTGATATCCAGGGGCCCAAGCTTAAACCTCTCAGGCTGGGGATTGCTCTGCAGGTGATAGGGCATGGTCCTCAATTTCTCAACTCCCAGCATGCCCAGTAACTCGTAGATGAGTCTACTCTCGAAGTCCCATCCCTGGTCACTATGTATCCGTCTGGGGAAGGCCATAATGCATGAAATACTTCTCCCATAACACTTTTGCCACCATAGTCGCCTTCTGGTCCTTGGGAGGAAAAGCCTGAGCATATCCAGTGTAGTGGTCCGTGATGACTAAGACATTGGCCGTGTTGCTGGCATCGGGTTCTATAGACAGGAAATCCATACACACCAGGTCCAGGAGCCCTGCACTCTGCAGGTATGACAAAGGAGCTGCCTGCACAGGCAGTGTCTTCCAGCGTATGCAGCAAATGCACGATTTGCAATACTCTTCAACCTCCAACTTCATTCAGGGCCAGAAAAACCATAGGTCTTTTCCACCCCCAAATGTCCAGAATCATCATGAAGTGACCTCAACGCAATGCTCCGATACTTCTCAGGCAGAACCAGCTGGCAAGGCCGAGGTCGGTCCGGGGCTGACGTGGCCGGTATAAAATTTGGTTCTTTAACTTCAAACGAGGCTATTCTCTCAGTAATGGAGGTACTGAAGCATGTTTTGTCTTCTCCGCCTGCGCCATATCCCCCTTTCCAAATACATACCAAATAGTGCCAGTGCCCGGATCATCTCACCGAGCAGCTGCCACTCCTCCAGAACTCAATTCCGGCAGCTGCTTGCTCTTCAGAACAGTCAGGTTACAGTAAACTGGAGGTAGGGTGTCATCAGAAGCCCCCAAATGATCCACTGCTCGATCCGCCCTTTCCTTTTCCTCGGCCTTCACGGTGATGGCAAACTGACACATGGCCTTCACCCCAGGGGCAGGAACACTCTCCCACTCCTCGTCCATGTCCAGTCCCTCATGCACCCGTCGGGACAAAGCATCTGCATCAATGTTCCGGCTCCCCAGCCGGTACTTCAGGCTGAAATCATATACCGACAAGGCCGCCAACCATCTGTGGCATCCAGTTTCGCCAAGGTCAGGATGTAAGTGAGGGGATTGTTGTCCGTCCTCACCTCAAACTTGGCTCCAGAGAGACAGTCACTCAGCTTATCCACCGCTGCCCATTTCAACGCCACAAATTCCAACTTGTGGGTGGGAGAGTTTCTCTCAGAGGGCAACAAGCTCCAGCTGATGAACACCACAGGCCTCAACCCGGTGCCCTGATCCTGATACAACATACGGTAGTCGGGGCTCTGCAAAAGCCAGCACCGGTGTCTGGGTCAGCAACTCTTTCAGCGACTGAAAAGCCTCCTCGCATTTTGCATCTGTTGAAAGGGCTCCGATGGGTTTAGATATTCTCCAACCTCCCGTCCCCTTTTCCCTTTCCCTTTCTTCCCCAAGGGAGGGTAACCACACTGAAGCTGGTTCAAGGGGTGACTCACTTTGGCATAGCCCTTCACGGATCTCCGATACCAACCACAGAACCCCAAGAATGAGCGCAGAGTAATCACAGTCTGGGGCCTCGGCCACGTGGTCCCCAATTCTATCTAGCTATTAAGTGATTACACTTTATATCTCTTATTTTGTTGTGTGGTTAGTAGAGAAACCAAATATAAAAGACAAAGATGCCACTCTTGTTAAAGTTAACAGTTTGTGCACAAAAATCGTTGGAGCTCACGCCTCCGGTGTTCCTCCTCAATGACCTCCGCCGAAACGTTGCCAACCGCTGGACCCTCGAATTCCCGTAGACTCCATTCGGTGATCACCGAGCACTTCCCACACTCGTTCTACCTCCTCACTCGCCTCGACCGAAAAACCGCAAAAGCTCGGTTCCCAGACAAACAAGATAGAATAATGTGTCTCTCATTTGGTTAGTTCCCTGTTATCTGTAGTTAAAACCCAAATATCGCAGCTACAGACAAACTATTACATCAGCAGTTAGCATTACAGAGATGCCATTTCATTAGCCTTAGCAGTTAACATTACCAAGAACCCTACATGTGTTAGTCGGTATGTGTTCTAAGACTGGGGCTCTCAGTACATGTGTGATAAGCAAAACAAAATGGTATGTGAGAGTTTCCATTTAATTCTGGCAGATATTACTGCATTGAATCAGATGGATTTTAATTGGAAACTTAAGCTTCAGATAGCAATAAATGAATAGAAACTAAATAAAATTGTTAGTTGATTTCTCCCTGCTGAGGTGTATATCTTGAATGATAAATAATTGGTTGAATTGGAAGCTACTACCTATTATAACTTTGATTTGATTGCATCCCTAACAGAGACAGCATCTGACAAGAGATCTATTGTAGACAATTTGAAGGAAGTACATGAAAAGTATCAGAAGGAGAGATTGAAGGCACAGGAGGCCAGACTCATTAAAAAACTAGAGGTAAGATTATTGTTATACCTTCTTACCTTGACTGTCCTGCCAGTCTTTGATTAGGGAAATAAGAAAGTTCTATGTATATACTACTCCAAAATCAATTTGCTATCCACAATATTTATTGTTTAATTTGGAAAATTGTTGAAGAAATTAAGTATATGGTTATTCAAAGGACTTGATCTAGCTTTATTCGTTTTGTTTCTGTTCCATTGCTGGAAGATCCTTCATACCACCCTCAACTTATTCTTAAGGCCCTTTGCATTGCTATATTGCTTCTGACGTTCACAAGTCTTTGAAAAGTATGTAGCATTCAATAGTGCATTAGGTTGTCTCTCCCCAGTTATAAAAGACAAAGGTGCCGCTCTTATTAAAGTTATCAATTTGTGCACAAAAATTGTTGGAGCTCATGCATCTGGGGTTCTTCCATAAACGACCTCCGCAGAACCGCCGGCAACCTCCGGACCCTCGAATTCCCGTATATGCCGTCCTGTGACCACCGAGCGCTCCCCACACTTGTCCTTCCTCTTCGCTCGCCTCACCTGAAAGCCTGTGTACCAACTCAGTTTCCAAACATACAAGATAGAAGAACATGTCTCCCATTGGTTAGTTCCCCATTATCTGTAGTTATAACCCAAACATCACAGCTACAGAGAAACCATTACATCAGCAGTTAGCATTACAGGGAAGATATTACATTAGCCTTAGCAGTTAACATTACAGAGAAGCCACTTTAATAGCCTTAGCAGTTAACATTACTGTGAACCATACATACATACTATTCATTATAAATTGCACATTTAGACGGAGATGCAACATAAAGATTTTTACTCGTGTGTATGAAGGATGTTGGTAATAAAGTCAATTCAATCGAGCTCGCATCCACCACTTGTGCTGGCAGCTCATTCCACACGCTCACCACCTTCTGAGTGAAGAAATTCCCCCTCATGTTCCCCTTAAACCTCTCACCTTTCACCCTTAAACCATGGCCTCTGGTTGTAGTCCCACCCAACCTCAGTGGAAAAAGTCTGCTTGCATTTACCCTAGATCCCTCATACCTCTGTCAAATCTCCTCTCAATCTTCTATGTATCAAGGAATAAGGGCCTAACCTATTCAATCTTCCCTCATAACTCAGGTCCTCCAGTCCTGGCACCATCCTTATAAATCTCCTCTGTACTCTTTCAACTTTACTGACATCTTTCCTGTGGGTCGGCAGCTGAAACTGCACACGACACTCCAAATTAGGTCTTACTACTGTCTTATAGAAATTCAACATAACATCCAAACTTACCTTGATTTACGAAGGCCAAGGTGCCAGAAGCTTTCTTCATGACCATATCTACCCATGGCACCACGTTCAGTGAATTATGGTCCTGTATTCATGGAAATGGGTGACCAAAGCAGAGGCTTGGCACCTGTAGAAGGAGAAACCTTTTACTGACTGGGCTCAGGACTTGTGCTGATGAGAATAATGTTGTGCGGTGCCCAGTGGAGTGGCCAGTGTTATTACTCAACCTCATCAACTGTACTAATGAATTATGCCTGTACTATATAGCCTACTGTATAACATGGGACTATTTTATGTCGTAGTAACGCGTTATTGAGCATGCGCTATTAGGCGCGTATTGATCTGTATATCTGTGTTCAGTTCGGGTTCCGTCAGTGAGAAAAACCCTGTTAACTTGGCTCCAGTCTCCAGCATTTTTATTTATCGTTTTATTGTGTAACCCGGCCACATACACAACAATGCCCAAGCAAGAAATGGATTGAATCGCTAAATCGTGAGATCCAATCTTTCTGTCACAACAATAACCTCACTCTGCTCTGGAAATAATGGTTTCTGCTATGGGTTTCTGTTCTGTTCGCCATTACCTGCATTTAATTGTTACAACAATTGTTACAGTGGTGTATTTTTGATTGCAGCATAGTTTAAGCAAAATATCTTTTTTTTTCCAGAATTCTGTTCAGGGTTGGATGGCATTGATCAATTTCATTTCTTTCCTTTCCCCAGTTACGGTTGAACAACATAAAGCAACTGTCCACAACTGCCTTGGCCTTGGGGGTAGAGCGTACCCGGAATGAGCTGCTCCCACTTCTGACTGGTAGGTACAAAGCTGCGTGTGGTTGAGCTGCCTCTCAGAGTCGCCTTGCCACTGATTTCTCGTCTCGATGCAGACACCATTTTCGATGAAGACGAGGCACTGCTGGCATTAGCAGAGCAACTAGGGAGCTTCACGGTGCTCGTTGGCGGACCGGAGTATGTTCACTGTTTGCTGGTAAGAGCGGACGTACATTTACAAAGCACTGCACAAGACGGACTCGCGGTTAATGCCATTGAAGTGGTATTACTGTCTTAATAAAGGTTAATTTCCAGAAGATGATTCTCAAAGCAGCAGGGTACCACAGGCAATGATAAAGTAAATGACTTAATAATTAGTCATAGAAAAGTTCAGCACATGTTCCCCTTAAACATTTCACCTTTCACCCTTAACCCATGACCTCTAGCTGCAGTCTCATCCAACCTCAGTGGACAATGACTGCTTGCATTTACCCTATCTAAACCCCTCATAATCTTGTCTCCTTCTGTCATATCTCTTTGCAATCTTCTATGTTCCAAGTTAAAGAAGTCCTAACATATTCAATCTTTCCCTGTAACTCAGGTCCTGTAGACCCGGCAATGTCCCTGTAATCTTTCTTTGTTATGATGGGTTGCTTGAATGAGGGGTAAATGGACACATACAGAACCCTCTCTGCTTTTATTGTTTGCAATAAAATCTTTGAGGCAGATGAGGCTTTGTGCCACCCCAACATATTTGTAAGCAGGAGAAAGTCTGCAGATGCTGGAAATCCAAAGCAACTCTCACAAAACGCTGGAGGAACTCAGCAGCTCAGGCAGCGTCTGTGGAAAAGAGTAAGCGGTCGATGTTTCTGGCCGAGACCCTTCTTCAGGACCTGGTTGAAATATTGGAGGGGTGTTTCATTGAGAATTGCTGCAGTGAAGTGTAGTTACTCTACCCCTGATCCAGGTTCACCCGCGCAGCCTGTTGGAAAATGTACATGGACTGATACCGTCCCCCAAACACTGAAACCTCTGCTCTGTATTGACCAAATGTACGTTCAACATGAGCCCAACTGGGGGAAACAAAACACAGATTTTAATGCCCAGATGCAATGGGCCTACGCATTAAATATTTATTTAAAATAACATAATTGTATTGGTTTTAAATACCCGCAATGGGGAACAAGATTCTGAAATTAAATAACGAGGGCCTCAGGCTATTACAGGGCATAGTTCAAATTAAAATGATTTTCAGTGATCAGTTCATCATAGGACAATTCGGAATTAAAATAACGAACTCAATTTATGAAACTACCAAAGCAGCTCGATCAATGAGGTCTAACCAGGATGCTGCCTGCTTTAGAGGAAGTGCTGCAACTTTATCAGACTCTGGGTAGGCCACGTCTGGAGTATTGCATGCAGTTCTGATTGTCCCACTATAGGAAAGATGTTGGGGCTTTGGAGTCGATGCAGAAGAGGTTCGCCAGAATGTTGCCTGGTTTAGAGGACATGCGATCATGAGAGCTGGATAAACTTATGTTGTTTTCTCTGAAGCGCTGGAGGCCGAGGGGAGATCTGATAGAGGTTTGTAAGACTATGAGAAGCATGTGCATGGATAAAGTAGAGAAGAGTATCTGTTTCCCTGGATTTAAATGTCTAATACCAGAGGTATGCATTGAAGGTGAGAGTGGGTAGGTAGGTTCAAGGGGGATGTGAGGGGTAAGTTTTTTTACCATCAGAGTGGTGGATGCCTGGAATACATTGACTGGTATGATGGTAGAGGCTTTTCAGAGACTTTTGGATAGGCACATGGGTATGAGAAAGATGGAGGGAGATGGACATTGTGTAGGTAGGAGGGATCAGTTCTTGGTGGTTTCTGTTTTCTTTTTAGCTGGTTCAGCACAACATTGTGGGCCGAATGGCCTGTTTCTGTACTGTACTGTTCCATGTTTTACTTTATTGTTTGCAGTTGTTCCAAATTAGACATTCCAGCGTCAGTATGTTGCATATAGAGTGTGTACGTTCTTTTTGTATTGATACTCCTTTCAAAACTGTTTTCTTTTTGTGTAAAATTACCTGCGAGTACAGGCAGAGAATTCTTAAAGCATTTACGTAAGGAATCCAATTCGCTCATGTGTGGATGGAGGCTGTATATAAAATATCACAAACTCTTAGCAGTGTTTCTTGAAGAACGCTGAGATGGCGTGGCTTTGTATTACAGAAAATAGCAATTCAGAAACGTTTTCTCGGAGCCCCTGTGATGCCTGCAATTCTAAACTGAAACGTGGGCACAGTTGTTGTTTGAATAGTTCTATTAAGATATAGGTGCAGAGTTAGGCTATTTGGCCCATCGATCCATTTTCCCCTCTCAGCCCCAATCTCCTGCCTTCTCCCTGTATCCTTTCATGCTGCGATTAATCAAGAGTCTTATCAATTTGTCTTTCAATCATGGCTGATCTTTTTTCCCCTCCTCTGCCCCACTCCCCAGTCTTCTCCCAGTAACCTTTGATGCCATGAACCTATCAAGAACCTATCAATCTCTGCCTTAAATATACCCAATGACTTGATCTCCACAGCCACCTGTGGCACAGAATTCCACATATTCACCACCCTCTGGCTGAAGAAATTCCTCATCATTTTCATTCTAAAAGCATATCCCTCTATTCTGGGGCTGCGTCCTCTAGCCTTAGACTCCCCTGCCATAGGAAACATCCTCTCCACATCCACTCTATTCAGACCTTCCAACATTTGATAGGTTTCAATGAGGTCTCTTCTCATTCTTCTGAACTCCAGCGAGTACAGGCCCAGAGCCATCAAACGCTCCTCACGTGACAAGCCTTCCATTCCCAGTATTATTTTTGTGAATCTCCTTTAAACTCTGCACAATGTCAGCACCTCCTTTCTGAGATGAGGGGCCCAAATCTCCTCATAATACTCTAAATGATGCCTCACCAATACATTATAAAACCTTAACATTACATCCCTGCTTTTATATTCTAGTCCTCTGGAAATGACTGCTAACATTGCATTTGCCTTCCTCAGCCTGCAAGTTAACCTTTAGTGAATGCTGCACAAGGACTCCCAAGTCCCTTTGCACCTCAGATTCTTGAATTTTCTCCCAATTTAGAAAGTAGTTTACACTTTTATTTCTTCCTACAAAGTGGATGACCATGGGCTTACCTCAAACTTTGGCAAAATTATTATGACAGGCAGCTTCATGTTTATTTGCATATTAAAACCTCATAGGCTGAACAATTATTGGTACTTAATGTGAAGACGAAATAGTAATTGCTGATAATTAGGGACGTGTCAGTATAATTTCCATTTATTTAATATTAGTACAGTGTTTTCTGGGTTAGGAACCTTCAGAATTTCTGTGATTGAGAAAATATGTCCTTTGATTTATACAGTTTTTGATAGTTTGTGTTTTGTCCTCCAGCACGGCTGTATATTGTTCTGCCTTTAAATGTTTCTCTGTCTCATTTTCTTTATGAGAATTCTTAATTCTCAGCAATTTAAGAATTTATCTTAAAGATTGTTTCTAAATATTGTGTTTCTTAGAAGTAGAGTAAAACGAAGATGTGTTTCAGTTTAATTCTTTCCCACTAATCAGCCTCCCTTGGAGAACCTGGCAACGGTGGAAAAATCGGTAGTACGAGATAAAGCCATCGATTCACTGCGAGCCATCTCACACGAGCACTCTCCTGCAGACCTAGAAGTCCACTTTGTGCCACTGGTCAAGCGCCTGACTTGTGGTGACTGGTTCACGTCCAGGACTTCGGCATGCAGCCTTTTCAGTGTCTGCTACCCTCGGGTATCCAGCTCTGTAAAGACCGAGCTGCGTCAGTAAGTACTTTCCTCCCTTGGAATGCTGCAAATGAACATGATAGAAGTTAGCTAGGAATATTACTGTATTATTGTAGAAAATCTACATCCTGTAGTATCGCTCATGATGTACCGTGTCGTATGGTGTGGGCGATCGTGGGTCTTTCCGTGGACATGATTGTTCTTGGCGAAGTTTTCTACAGAAGTGGTTTGCCATCGCCTTCTTTCTGGGCAGCGTGTGTCTTTACAAGACGGGTGACCCCCAGCCCATTATCAATACGCTTCCGAGACTGTCTGCCTGGTGTCAGTGTCAGGAGTTGAGATCTGCACCTGCTGCTCATACAACCGTCCACCACCTGCTCCCACGGCTTCACGTAGTCCTGATCGGGGAGGCTAAGCGGGTGCTACACCTTGCCCTAGGGTGACCTGCAGGCTAGTGGAGGGAAGGAGTGCCTTACACCTCCTTTGGCAGGGACGTATTTCCTTCCTGCCACCCAATTTCAGTATAATTTGGTTTTATTGACGATAAGATGCTACCACCATGGTGGACAGGACCTTGTTTTAACTGAGTGGGTAGAAGTTTCTAGTTTAGAGAATAATCAGCCCCAAAATAGCACAGAAAGTGTGGCATTTTTGTTTTTAATGACATAAACTGAAGGTTTTTTGTGTGTTTTTAGTGAGGAAGGAGCAAAAGCCGAGGTGCATCATAGTCGAGTGGTGCTCATCGCTTACTCTCGGCTGTGGGGTTGAAGTGGCCTTGTCATTTACAAAGGCGTGCTCTTTTTGAGAGCCGTGTCTTGTCAAGCCTGTTGCTCTGCTTCAGGGCCATTTTGATTAATCTGGCGCGCAGAGGATTTCACTTGTTCGGAGGTGTTTGAGTTTTGTCGGACGAGAAGGTTGCTTTGGTAACTGTGTGCCCCTGCAGTCCACAACCAATGGCTCTGTTCTGCTCCAAGTGCAGGAGTCCCACATCTGGGGTTCACTTCCAGCCGCTTTACTCCCTGAATTAAAATTTTTTGTGGTGTCATTTGTGTAAACTTTCAGATACAGTCAGTTGTTTCAGAAAAAGACAGGTCTGTATGGTGGGGAAATTCTGGGCAGCTTCTAGAGTAGGTTATGTGGTCAGCACAACATTGTGGGCTGAAGGGCCTGTAATGTGCTGTAAATTTCTATGTTCTGTTGCTATCTTGAAGTATTTCTCAGGATAAAATCTGAATACCACAAATATTGGATTTTTGGGTGGTGTGGTGGAGATGCGTCTCTACCAAAGGAGGTGTAAGGCTTCCTTCTGCTGGTCTGCAGGCCACCCTTGGGCAAGGTGTAGCTCCTGCTTCGATACCATCGACCCCTCCCCCCCCGCCCCCTCCCCCGCCCCCGCCCCCGCCCCCGCCCCCGCCCCGATCAGGGTCAGGTGAAGCCATGGGGTCAGGTGGTGGATGAGCAGCCGGTGCAGATCACAAGTCCCGGTTATGCGACCCCTGACGCCAGGTAGACAGTTTCTGAAGTGTATTGATAATGGGCTGGGGGTCACCCACCTTGTAAAGACACACACTGCCCAGAAGGCGGAAATGACAAACCACTTCTGTAGAAAACTTTACGGAGAACAATCAGGGTCATGGAAAGACTGTGACCACCCATAGCATATGACACAGCACATGATGATGGGTTTAGCAAAATATTTTAGTAGCTTCTGATTTAGAAACATTAATTGCAAAAATGTCAATTTTTAGTGCTTGTATTTCTGCTTGCGAATTGTTAAGTTCTGCATCAATGGGCGACTACTCCACTGGAGCAATTGCATGATTTCACACCTCCCCCCACCCGCCCCCCCACATTACCGCTTGCATTTTACTGTATGGATGAGCTGGAGGTGGGAAAGATTAGTACGGATGGTGTGTCCGTGGCAAAGAACTGAGTTGCGTCTGGTTAATATGTCTACGTACTCAATATGCTGCACCTTATTAATGCTACTTCCTGCTTGCAAACTTTCTGTTGTCGTAGTCTGCACCATCTGTTCACCTTTGTAACTGGGGTTCACAACCCTCTTTTACGCCATCGACCCCCTACCATCAACTGAGGGGCCCCAGGTTGGGAGCCCCTGCTGTATAAAGTTCCTTTGTCCACAGCAGATGAAAGCAGTGCCTGTCAATCTATTGGCATGATTACACCATTCCAGTACTCCAGCTGGAGATGCTCCTCCAAGAAGGTGGTTATCTTGAGGCTTTTGCCTGAAGAGCGAACTGTTTAATCAGTGTGTGTCCTTTCATATTCCTCCAACCTAAAGTATCCCGGGCAAAAGGCTTGACGCAGTCCGCAGTATACTCGTGTACTAAGGAGCCAGAGTCGTACAGAAATGGTACGCTGAAGGGGAGCTGGGATGGACACTTTGACCCTCACCTAGCTTCTGGTTAACAGTTGGACGTGTGCTCCTTGGTGTTGAGTAAGCTTCTCTTCTGGTTACTGTCCAGTGACTCCTGGAAATAAACCTTCACATCTGTAGCCAAGGAGATGTTCACACTTGCTTCAGGTTCAGACCCCACCAATGATGGCTAGCATATGAAAACAAGGATGTAATGTTCACATTTTATAAGGCTTCACTTGGAATATTGAAGGTAGTTTTGGGCCCCTTATCTAACAAAGGGTGTGCCAAGACAGGAGTGGGTACAAAGGAGGGTCACGAAACTGATTCCAGGATTGAAAGGCTTGTCGTACGAGGAGCATTCGATGGCTCTGTGCCTGTACTCATTTGAATTCAGAAGAATGAGGGGGAGGGATCTCATTGTAACCTGTCAAATACTGAAAGGCCTCTAGAGTGGATATGGGGAGGATGTTTTCTATGGTGGAACAGCCTAAGACCAGAGGAAGCAATCTCAGAGCAGAGGTTTATCCAATTAGAATGGAGCTGAGGAAGGATTTCCTTATCCAGAGAATCTGTGGAATTCATTGTCACAGAGGCAGAGTCATTGGGTATATTCAGGGCAGAGAGTTTGATAGATTCTTGATTAGTCAGGGCATGAGAAGTGACCTGGTTGAAGCGTGTAAGATGATGAGAGGTATTAATCGTGTGGATAGCCGGAGGCTTTTTCCCAGGGCTGAAATGGCTAACATGAGGGGGCATAGTTTTAAGGTGCTTGAAAGTAGGTATAAGGGAGACATCAGAGGTAAGTTTCTCACCTAGAGAGTGGTGGGTGTGTGGAATGCACTGACAACAAAGGTGGTAGAGATGGATACAGTAGGGTTTTTTAAGAGACTCTTAGATAGGTACATGGAGCTTAGAAAAATAGAGGGCTATGCGGTAGGGAAATTCTAGGCAGTTTCTCGAGTAGGTTACTTGGTCTGCACAACTTTGGGGCCGGATGGCCTGTAAAGTGCTGTAGATTTCCATGTTTCGATGAAGGGATATGGGGAGAGGGCAGGAGATTGGGCTGAAGGTGAAATGGATCAACCATGATGAAATGGCAGAGCAGACTCGATGGGCCAAATGGCCTAATTCAGCTCCTACATCCTACGGTGAAAAGTGACCACTTGGGTGATTAGCTTGGAGATTCACTCAGCAGAGAGTGGTGCTTCAAGAGCAGGAGAAAGAAAATTGATTCATCAATAAATTTTGCTCTGTCATGACATTTGCGAATATACTAATCCAAGGAATGCTTCCATCAAAGGTTGCATGTTGATACACTCCAGTACTTGTATCCTGGGAAGATTCCAGCACACATTGCAAAGTAATGAAACCTGTTGCTATGTTCTAGGTGATCTGACGGATATCATCCGGGAAACAATTGTTATATTGTCAGTATTTATTTTTATGATTTTTTTGATGAGATTAGTTCTTCCTAATGTTAACTTCAGTAAATTAATTTTGTTTTTTAATGAAGAACCAGCTCAAACCCGGTTTGAACATCTTTTTCACAGGATTCGGTGAGGCTGTTGGCAGTTGAGGCTTGTGTGAGCATAGCCCAGCTGCTGCCCCAGGAAGACCTGGAAGCGTTGGTGATGCCGACCCTCCGGCAGGCAGTGGACGATGAATCCTGGCGTGTTCGCTATGTGGTGGCAGACAAATTTTCTGAAGTACGTGTTATTGCTACAGCACAAAGTGCATCTCTTTGGTATGATGATATGGTGCATTTATGTTTTAAAGCTAGTCTTTAAGTTTTCTGTTCCAGCTGGAATCCCTTCTGATTCTGTCAAAAGTCATGAAAACACGATTAGTTCCTCTAATATAGTTTTAAAAAATCATTAAATCAAGCACCTGCGTATTTTTAATATAATTGACTGACATGCCAAAAGGTGCTGAGATTTCTTACCAGATTCATTTAATTAGCCTGTTTTTAAACATGGATCTGAAATAGAACAAAGTTGGTCTGAATTGAGCTCAGATCTTTTTCAGTGTATCTGAAGGATAATCCTGTGACAGGGGTTTAGAACAAACTTGTTGGCATAGTGCCAGGGATCTGGGGATTCAGCACGTGCACAGGTTGATGACACTGATATTTTTCACTTTTGACTGGAGGAAGTTAAGGGGAACTTCAGTTCTGTTTAAAAATGAGCCGAAAGGTCGAAAAGCCAGGACGATCCTCAGAGACTTTGACACTCAGGAACTTGAAACTACTCACCCTTTCCACAGTCCCCTTGATTAGGACTGATGTGTGTTCCCTTGACTTCCCCTTCCTGACGTCCACAATCAGTTCCTTGGTCTTACTGTCATTGTGGTAAATTTTGTGATGTAGTACATTAATTAAATGCTGCTTAAAACTTTTGATGGACTGGACCTTGCTGGTTCCTTCCCACTGCTGACTTCACACAGACCGGGTATGGGGTAGGGAGGTTGTGATTCAACTTCACCTTCCTGTGGTCCACAATCAGTTCCTTGGTCTTACTGACAAAGTGCCAGATTGTTGCCACACCACTCAACCAGCTGATCTATCTCACTCCTCTTCGGCTCCTTGTCACCATCTGAAATTCTGCCAAGAATAGTTGTGTCATCGGCAGATTTATAGTCCCGAAGAGCAGTCTCGGCCCGAAAGATCGACTGTTTATTTCATTTCCATAGATGCTGCCTGGCCTGCTGAGTTCCTCCAGTATTTTGTGCTAGGTTTCCAGCATCTGCAGAATCTCCTGTGTGTTTTATGTTTTTTGAACCAGATGGTCTTTGTTCTCAGTATAAAACCTTGTTGCCTCAGGCTTCCTCCTGGTGCTCCGGTTTCCTCGCACAGTCCAAAAGCATTCTGGTTAGTAGGCTAAAGGGTCATTGTAGATTGTTGCACAAGTTGGTGGGTTACTGGCGGTGCAGTTTGAAGGGCCGGAACAGCTTGTTCTGTTCTGTGTCTCCAATTAAATCTATGCCCTTTAGTCTTAGACTTTCCCAGCCTGGGAAAACACTCGGATCAACTGAAATCTCTGTGCTTTTCTCACCACAGTGTAATCCAAATCCTCAAAATAAAGGCACATTGCCTACACAGGTTAATTGCAAACAATAACAATCAGGTTAACATTATTTAACAATTAAGAAGCATTATTTAATGATTAAGTAACATTATTTAGCTTTTTTGACGTGAGAAACTAGCTGATTACAATTGCTCACGTTGTTGTCTGTGTACCATACTTTCGGATTCAGAGCCATCAACGACAATATTTTCTCAACTTTGCCTTTCTTTAAAAATTTAAAATTCCTTCTCTTGAGGCCAGGAAATTCCAGTCCCACCCCAAAGCATTGAGATTAAATCTTTCTTTTCTGCATAAGTGTAAAATCTGTACTGAAACAGCTGGTTTATCTGTGGATATTTTACCAAGGATAGATCATTACAGCTGTTTTACCTGGGTAACACTTAAGATTGCTGCTTCTAAATGGACATCATTTATATAACCATTCCTTTTTTCTCCCCTCTCATTTATTTCTTTACCAGAGCATGAGGTATCCACTCATTGATAAACATCTGAACACAATGGCAACATTTCTCTGGGTTTCTTTCCTCTTACCCCATAGCTTCACGTGACCCTGATTGGGGGGGTGGGTTGGCTAAGCAGGTGCTACACCTTGCCCAAGGGTGACCTGCAGGCTAGCGGAGGGAAGGAACGCCTTACACCTCTCTTGGTAGAGATGTATTTCCACCCTGCCACCCATGATAAAATTACATAATTCAAAACTGTAAACCTGATCGAAAATTAAAGCAAATTACAGATGGACCAGTGTTGAAAAGCACACAGAAAACACAGCCATTTTGTCATCTTAGGATTGTTACCCTTGGAACAGGCAAAGACGTTATATTGTCTGTCTTTATACGATAACTAACCCGTGTTCAAAAATAAGCTCCATATAAGGTAACACACAAAAATGCTGGAAGAACTCAGCAGGTCAGGCTGCATCTAATGAAGTGAATAAACAGTCGGTGTTTTGCGCCAAGACCCTTCATCAGGACCAGAAATGAAGGGGGAAGATGCCAGAATAAGAACGTGGGGGGCGGGGGGGGGTGGTGTGGAGGAGAAGGGGAATATTCTAGAAAGTGATAGTTGAAGGAAAGTTCATGGGAAAGGGTTCACACAAAATGCAGGGGGAACTCAGCAGGTCAGGCTGCATCTATGGAAGTGAATAAGCAGTGGATGTTTTCGGCCAAGACCTTTCATCAGGACTGGAAAGGAAGGGGAAATATGCCAGAACAAGATAAAGGTTGCCAGAGCACTTGTGAAATTGGCACCAACCCATTATTGGAAAACAATTGCATTATAACGGTACGGAGTTTATTGTATTTATAATGTTCTGCTGTCAATGCTAATGACAGACCACAACAGAAGGCACTTTCTATGCTCAAGACCACATATAAACTAATCTTGCAATGAAGTCCGTAGCTAAAATACAGTTCAGATTTTCAATTTTGAAGTTCATATTTTCAGAGTACATACATGTCACCACGTACAACCCTGAGATTCATTTTCCTGTGGGCATAGCAATTTCTATAGAATAGTAACTGTAAACAGGATCAATAAAAGATAAAGTACAAATGCAAATATAAATAAATAGCAATAAATAACAAGGGTATGAAATAACAAGATAAAGAGTAATTAAAGTAAGATCATTGATTGTGGGAACATCTCAATCGATAAAGTGTACTTATCCCCTGTAGTTCAAGAGCCTGATGGTTGAAGGGTAGTAACTGTTCTTGAACCTGGTGGTGTGGGTCCTGAGGCTCCTGCACCTTCTACCTGATGGTTGAGGGGTAGTGACTGTTCTTGAACCTGGTGGTTTGAGTCCTGAGGCTCCTGTACCTTCTACCTGATGGTTGAGGGGTAGTAACTGTTCTTGAACCTGGTGGTGTGGGTCCTGAGGGTTCTGTACCTTCTACCTGATGGCAGCAGCGAGACGAGTGTGGAAAAGAAAGATGGTGATGTCTTTGTGATTCCCCTGTTCACGTGTTAATGCACAGATTGCTGCTATTGAAACCCGCTCTATCTTTGTTACTCATTTGGTTTCTCTTGCCTTTAAGGCTTCAGAAAACTGTGGGTCCTGAAATTGCGGAAAATGATCTGGTTCCTGCTTTCCAAAACCTGTTGAAAGATTGTGAGGCTGAAGTGCGAGCAGCTGGGGCCAACAAAGTTAAAGGTTGGTTGGGAATTCTCATTCTTGTCTTTTCCATCCGGTTAAGATGTTGTTGGTGAAGCACAGTGACAACTTTTTGGCAGCAGAAACAACTATCAATTACTTTAGTAATAGACTCTCGTTTTTGGCAATGACACTGCAATCTGTGCCTGTAACTTTCCTAGTGGAGGCGAGGCCTTTGATCCAGCTGTACAACCTGGCATTTTGCAGTGCAGTTCTGAACATTATTTGCTTCCGTTTCTTGTCTGCACAATTTGTCTTTTTTTCCTGCGCATTGTGTGATTGATGGTTTTCTGTTTTTAATGGGTTCTGTTGGGTTCCTTTGCTTTGTGGCTGCCTGTAAGGAGGCAAATGTCAAGGTTGTGTATAGTACGCATGGTGGTTGCACATTTTGTCCGACGATGACAGGAAACCTGTGCGGGAGAGTTTTTAAAATGGAAAAGCCTTTGCACTGTGGCAGTTCCACTCTCGGCCTCAGAAGTCCGGGTCCAGTGGTATGAACAAGCGCCAGAAGAAACAGGGGTCTTCTTGTTTGCAGTGGATGACCAGGATGCTTTCTGTGTCTTTTCATGCCCCTCGTTCTCCACAGAGCGATGCAGAGCCACCTTCCTGGCCGTTGGGTTTTACTGTAGATCACACCCGCCCAGTCCGCTGAGGCTGACTTTGCGTGCTAGGACTGGCTTGTCCCAATCTCACTGGAGTATGAGACTGCTGTCACGTGCAAATGGCTGCTTGCAGCCACAGGGGAGAGATGAGTGTCCGGTGGGGAGCAAAGATGAGTGAGCTGCCCCGGAATGGACACGACAAGCCCCTTCACCAGAGGTGCGACCCCTTCCGTGGACAGCCCTGAACTTTGAACTCCTGTGAAAGATGTAAACAAGGTTGAAAGAATGCAGAGCAAATTTATAAGGATGTTGCCTGGTCTTGAGGACCTGACTTATAAGGAAAGATTGAATAGGTTAGGACTGTATTCTTCAGAATGCAGAAGATGAGAAGAGATTTGATGGAGGTACAATATTATGGGGGGGGTATGGATGGGATAAATGCAAGCAGGTTTTTTCCACTGTGGTTGGGTTGGACTACAACCAGAGGTCATGGGTTAAGAGTGAAAGGTTACAAGTTTAAGGGGAACATGAGGGGAAACTTCTTCACACAGAGGGTCATGAGAATGGAACGAGCTGCCAGCACAAGTGGTCCATGCAGTTTTGATTTCAATATTTAAGAGAAGTTTGAATAGGTACATGGATAGTAGGGATATGGGGCGGGGGGTGGTTGTGGTCCTGGTGCAGGCAGATGGGAGTAGACAGTTTGAATTGTTCAGAATGGACGAGAGGGGCCAAAGGGCCTTTTCTGCGCTGTGCTTTTCTATGACTCTATTTAATGTGGTACCACATATCCAGGTGACACTTCTCCAAGTGAGAACAGCATGCCAGCATGCCTCCCCTTTGGCATCCTGATCTGATCCCAGAACTGGATGACAGCAAATGGAAAGGAATTGTGTGCCACTTGACTTCATGTTTCGATGGTGGCTGCTCCTTACAAATTGCACTTCATTGCTTGTGCAGAGTCTTGAAAGGTTGTGAGATTGTGAAAAAGAGTGAATGGTGTTCTTTACGTTTGTACCACTGACTGCCTAACCCGAGGCCCTCCGTTGGTCAGGGTCCACCATGGATGTTACGTGCAGCTGTCTACGTGATACGTAAGCCAGGGCAGTATGATATGGAGAGTAAGCTGTTGCCCATGTAGCAGGCTCCCCCTCTCCACGCATCTGATGAATCCAAAGAATTGGCAGAGACCGATACAGTTTGGTACCAGTGGCGTCGCAGGAGTTGACAGTCAGCGTTGAACTCAACGTAGGACTGCCTCGGAGAAGCCGGCTCTGGATTTTTCCCTCTGGGTTTACTCCTGTGAGTGGGTATAGCCGCAAGGCATTGGAGGTTTGAGCTCAGAGTCTTCCTTCTCCTAGATGAGCTGCCAACCATGAGCCCCATCTGACCGAAGTGACCAGTTTTAAAGTGTCAGTGACCTGCCTTCTGCTTCAGTAAGCCACATGCAAAGGCCAGGAGCTGGACTTGGTGTGAGAGGCTGTTTGAGGTGCATGCCATGAGGAGCATTTAGTCTGTAGTGGGAGCTTGTCCCCATTACCGCCCCTGGCCATGACAACCTTAAGGAATCATTGACTGCCTAATAAGCTGCATCTTTTCTCATGTACGTGTCACTTGATCGGATCTTTCATCAGAGAAACTGGGGTGGATGTCGGGCCACCCAGCCACACCACTGTCCACCGATTGTGTCTGCAGAAGCACATCATCACATAGAGAGATAAACTGGAACTAGAAACTAGAGCACATCATAAACCTGAATGAGTCGAAATCTACTTCGATTAAAGCATGCTCAGGTACCATCGGCCGACAGCATCGGGGGAAGAGAGGGAGATTCACTTGAGTGTGAGGCCCTTGCTTTGATTCCCTACTTTCGAGTAAGCAAGCTAGTAGACAAAGGTAGAAATATTGTGATGTTGCTTCCCAGATGGACCCACTTCATCCACAAAATCTGGCTCCAATCGTGCGTTTTGAAAAGGAATGCATGAGTTATATTTAGCCTCTCAGATTGTGGTAGTTTAGTCATGGATTATGCCTTCATGCAAAGTGGAGCTGGCCGGGATAAGTATCGCAGCATCAGTTGTCTTGGCCTGGCCAGTTTCCATAAATCAAATGTTTCAAGTGAATTGTGATGTGCCTGCCAAAGTTCTTTGCCAGTCATCTTCAGTAGCTGGTACATTAATGCCAACTCATGGAGTTCATTTGCACCAGAACAACTTAGAGGAGGAGTGGGCCAATGTGATACCTCTGAACATCTATTTAGTAAGATTACAGTGCAGAATAGGTACACTAAGCCACGCTGCACAGCTATCCCCCAATTCAATCCTGACCTAATCACGGGACGATTTACCAGTTAATGACCAGTTAACTTATGAAATGTGCACTCGAAGGAAACCCATACCGTCACAGGGAGACCGTACAGATGTGCCAGAATTGAACCTGTGCTGTCTGACTCTTGATGTTTACACTGTAGGTGCTGGCCTTGCTTTTCCTTGTGCGACTTAAATTGTGCTTCAGAATGTATGTTTTCTCTTGCCACTATCTTCTGAGAAGATAGAAATATTAAGGCAGATGCTTTTCAGCAATTGCTTAATCTGTTAAACTTTATTGATTTATCATTGTGGTGAGAGTGTGGAACGAGCTGCCAGCGCAAGTGGTGCGTGCAAGCTCGATTTCAACGTTTAAGAGAAGTTTGGATGGGTACGTAGATGGTAGTGGTATTGAGGGCTATGGTCCAGATGCAGGTTGATGGGAGTAGGCAATTTAAATGGATCCGCACAGAATAGATGGGCTGAAGGGCCTATTTCTGTGCTGTACTTTTCTCTGACTCCATTGTTTTGTTTGAGAATAACTCTCTTAACGTGCAGTATTCTATCTTGCAGATTTCTGTGAAAACTTGCCAGGAGATTGCAGGGAGACTGTCATAATAAGTCACATCCTGCCGTATGTTAAGGTAATATGCCTTCTCAAATTCTTGGCTGGTTATACAGTCTATCTAAAATTAATGTAGCAACTCATCTATTTCACTTCAGGAAAAAGTCCCTCAGTATTTTGGGTGGGCCTGAAACAAGGATTCAGGCACCTTTTAATTCAAGTTTTATCACTCTGAACTGCTTGTAACTGGAAAAGCTCAATGTCCAAGCACAAGTCACATCTTGCCCCCTCTCCCGTCCCCTCTCCCGCCCCATCCCCCTCTCCCACTCCCTCCCCACCCCCCTCTCCCACTCCCTCCCCATCCCCCTCTCCCAAAGGGCTGAGTTCTGCGGAAGGGTTTTGGACAGAAATGTCGACTGTCCTTTTCTCCATAGGTGCTGCCTGGCCTGCTGAGTTCCTCCAGCATCTTGTGTGTGTTGCTGGTTTTTTAACATGGTGTTGGCTGCCTGGAGTGATGGGAGAGGCAGATATATCGGGGACTTTTAATGACGTTTAGATAAGCACACGAATGTGAGGAAAACGGAAGAATATGGACATCGTGTAGATAAGATTGCCCACTTGATTAGGAATTTAAGTATAACATTGTGGGTCATAGGGCCGCTTCTGTTCCATGATTTATATAAACTAGAATATCAAACTGTAAACAAAATTATTTAAGAATGATCCGTGACTGACCAGGTGGATCAGAAGAACGTGGAGCAGGATGGCATTATGAGGGAGATATCTAATGACAAACAAGAGAAAATCTGCAGATGCTGGAAATCCGAGCAACACACACAAAATGCTGAAGGGACTCAGCAGGCCAGGCAGCTTCTATGGGGAACAGTACAGTCGATGTTTCTGTAGGTGCTGTCTGGCCTGCTGAGTTCCTCCAGCATTTTGTGCGTGTTGGCTGAGATATCTGTCTAGGTTTTCATTTGATCATTTTATGAGATTGAATTCAAGAGCAGAGAGGTCATGCTGCAACTATACAGGGTACTGGTGAGGCCGTATCTGGAGTGCTATGTGCAGTTCTGGTCTCCATACTTGAGGAAGGATATATTGGCTTTGGAGGCAGTGCAGAGGAGGTTCACCAGATTATTCCAGAGATGAAGGGGTTAACCTATGAGTTGAGATTGAGTTGCCTTGGACTATACTCTCTGGAATTCAGAAGAATGAGAGGATATCTTAGGGAAACATACAAAATTTTGAAATGGATAGATAAGATAGAAGTAGGAAAGTTATTTCCATTGGTAGGTGAGACTAGAACTAGGGGACATTGCCTCAAGATTCAGGGGAGAAGGTTTAGGACAGAGATGAGGAGAAACTGTTTTTCCCAGAGAGTGGTGAATCTGTGGAATTCTCTGGCCAGGGAAGCAGTGGAGGCTTCTTCACTAGATATATTTAAGATACAGTTATATACATTTTTAGATAGTAGGGGAATTAAGGGTTATGGGGAAAAGGCAGGTAGATGGAGCTGAGTTTAAGGACAGATCAGCCATGATGTTACTGAATGGCGGGGCAGGCTTGATGGGCCGGATGGCCTACTCCTGCTCCGATTTCTTATGTTTTTCTGAATCATGAATGGAATAACAACTGTTTCTTCCACCGGAGTCTCTCCAACTGTTCTTTTAGTTTGAGAGCTTCAGATAAGAGCAAATGTGCAGTGCGTTCTTTAGAAGCAGTGACGTGAGCTGGTTTGTAATCTCAGTGCATACTGGATTAAAGGGCAATCGGTTAATGGTGTGATGGAGCTGTTATTTCTCCATCTATCATGTTCCTTATTTATTTTGTCGTGAACTTAAACAACACTGCTGCATGTGCAAATTCTGGATTTTTTAATTAATATGGAAATTTGCATTCTTTCATTATTTTTACAGAATTAAAATTATTTTTAAATATGTAAAAAAAAATCTCTCCCCTGCCCTCTCCTTCCTCAATTCCCCACTCTGAGCTTTTACTTCTCACCTGTCTATTACTTCTCCCTGGGTCCTCACCTCCTTCCATCTCTCCTGTGGTCCACTCTCTTCTCCTCTCCTCTCTCAGATTCTTTTTTCTCCAGCCATTGACCTTTCCCACCCACCTGTCTTCACCTAACACCTTCCAGCTGGCCTGCTTCCCCTCTCCTCACCTTTATATCCTAGCATCTTCCGCCTCCCTTTACAGTCCCGATAAAAGGCCTCGGCCTGAAACACCGACTGTTTACTCATTCCCATAGATGCTGCCTGAGCTGCTGAGTTCCTCCAGCGTTTTGGGTGAGCTGCTCTGGATTTCCAACGTCTGCAGACTTGATTCCCTTCATGTGCTACACCTCAGAAGATTCCCCAAATGTTGGAAATGCCTCGATTTTCCAGGCACAGCTGACAGATTCCAAGTGTACATCTTCAAATTGTCAGCTGTTAATTCAAGCCTTGAATTATTTGTTAGTTTGAAATGAAATCGAGAAAAAAGCCTGCCGAATCATGATTTGAACTGTTGTATAATTTAATAGTGATTAGTATTTTGCATGTATTTATGCCAAAGGTGCAGAAAGATTTCTCAAACGCAGAAATTCAAGTGTTTTTCTTTTGTGAAATGCAGCTTTTCACAAAATGACCGTTGTTTCCTCCCATGGCCCTCCCGAGGAGCTCGCCTGCACTCAGGGAGAGTGAACGGACAATAAAGGACAATTAAGACTCAGGAACAGAATTAGGCCACTCAGCCCATCGTGTCTGCTTCGCCATTCCATCATGGCTGGCTTATTACCCTCTCGGCCCCATTCTCCTGCCTTCTACCCCGTAACCTTTAACACCCTGACTAATCAAGGACCTGTCAGCCTCCATGTTAAATATACCCAGTGACTCGTCCTCCACAGCCATCAGCGTTGATGGATTCCACAGATCCACCGCCCTTTCACTGAAGAAATTTCCTCTCAGCTCTGTTCTAAATGGACGTCCCTGTATTCTGAGGCTGTGCCCTCTGGTCACAGGAAACGTCCTCCCTGTTCTAGGCCTCTTAATATTCCATAAGTTTCAATGAGATTCACCCCTCTTTCTTCCCGTCTGAACTCCATCGAGGACAAAGCCGGAGCCGTCAAGCACTCCTCTTGTATGTTTCATTCCCAGGATCATCCTTGTGAACCCTCTCTAATACCAGTACATCTTAGATAAAGGGCCCAAAGCTGCTCACTATACCCCCAACTGCATTCTGACCAATGCCTTACAAAGCTTCAGCATTACCCTTATATTTTTTCTAGTCCTCTCAAAATGAATGCCAACATTCCATTTTCTTTCCGTACCACCAATTCAGCCTGCAAGATAATGTTTAGGGAACCCTACACGAGGTCTCCCAATTGCCTTTGCACCGCTGATTTCTGAATTTTCTGCCCATTTGGAAAATAGTACACGTCTTTACTCCTTCTACCAAAGTGCATGGCCATACATTTCTGGTAGTAGGCACCCTTCGATCCCGGGGATGATGCGTTTGTGCCTCTGGTGGACTGTGTCCTCTCCTGGGCAAGAAGGTTTGAAGGACCGGCTCTGGTCAATGCAGCAGGCTCCCCCTCTCCACGTCACTCATGTTGTCGAAAGGAAGGGCAAGCGCCAATACAGCTCGGCACCAGTGTCATCGCAGAGGTTGCCAGAGTGAAGCTGTAAACAACATCAAACTGCCTTAGGGGTTTACCCCCAAAGCCTTTCCCATGGGTGGGCATGACTGCAAGGCAGTGGAGGTTTAAAATCAGGGTTTTCCCTCTCCTAAGCGGGCTGCCGCCCAAGGCTGAGGAATCCTACCGACTCGAAACACTTTCGGACACCACAGTATATTCCAACTGCCACTGCCTTGCTATTCTCCCAATCTATCAAGTCCTTCTTCAGACTCTCTGCCCCTCCACCTATCTTGGTATCATCCACAAATGTCACCATCAAGCCATCAATTCCGTTGTCCAGATCATTGACATCTGCTGGAAAAGAAACGGTCACAATACCGACCCCTGTGGAACACTAATAGTCACCTGCAGTCAACCAGAAAAGACCCCTTTCATTTGCAATTCTTTGCCTCCCGTCAGTCAGCCAAGCTTCTATCTTTACTAGGATATCTTCTGTAATACCATGGGCTCTTAACTTGCTAAGGCGTCTCATGTGCGGCATCTTGTCAAACTCCAAGTAAACAACATCCACTGACCCTCCTTTGTCTATCCTGCCTGTAATTTCCCCTTAAGGAAACCATGCACCTCCAAGTACTGGGAGCCTCGTCCTTAATAATGGACTCCCAACATTTTCCCAACCACTGAAGTCAGGCGGAAGGGCCTATAGTTTCATGTCTTTTGCCTCCCTCCCTTCAGAGTGAAGTGACATTTGGAAATTTCCAGTCCTCTGGAACCATTCCAGATTCTAATGACTCTTGAAAGATTATTACTAATGCCTCCCCAATCTCTGCAGCTGCCTCTTTCAGAACCCTGCGGTGTAGCCCATCTAGTCCAGGTGACTTGACTACCTTCAAAACTTTCAGCTTCCCAAGCACCTTCTCCTTAATAAAAGCAACTGCACTCACTTCTGCTAACTGACTCTCGAATTTCTGGCATACTGCTGGTGTGACTATAACTTGGACCATAATGTATAGTACTGTGCAAAAGTCTTAGGCTGGTGTATATAGCTAGGGTGTCTGAGTTTTGCACGGTCCTGTAGTAATTCTTATATACTGCACTGTGCTGCTGCTGCCGCAAAAAAAAAAATCAAATTTCTTGACATCTGTGAGTGATGATAAACCTCACAGATGTCTGATATGGGTCTCTGATGTGGACTGAGAGTGGGAAGGGGGCAGGGAGAGGGGAGTTGTGTCCCTGTCCCCCTCTTTTGGTGAATGTCGGTGATAGCGTAAGATGATATCGTGGTTCTGCATTTGTGTTTATGGACTGTGGACTTTTTCAGATTTAGGGTTTTTATATTCTGTTTTCTTCATCGCCTTATTCTTTTCGTTTTGTTGTGTGAGGGGAGGGTGTTTGGGGGTAAAATGCTCTGTTAGTTTTTTGTGCGGGGGATGGGTTGGGGGGGGTCGATGTTGCTCTTCCATTTTGTGTGTGGAGGGAGGGGTAGTTTTGGGGATCAGATGATCAGGATGCCATTATTTTTTGTACCAGGGCTGGGGAGGTGTAGGTTTCATGCTTCTCTCTGAGTGACTTTCATCTTCTTTCTTTGCTTCGTGGCTATCTGGAGAAGACAAATTTCAGGGTTGTATTGGGATAGATGCTTTGATCATAAACAAACCTTTGACTCTTTGGTTGGGAAAAGGGGGAAGGGAGCGGAAAGCACCGGAGAGACATTCTGTAATGACCAATAAGCCAATTGTTTGGAATCAAATGGCCTTGCCTGGGTTCTCAGGGCTGAGTATGTCTGCACTCGCACCACCCCCTCCTGCCCCTGGCAGTCCACCTCAGCCACCTCTCTCACACCCCTCCCGTGGGTGCTCCACTCTCACCATTCCCAACATCCTGTGCTCCCGCCAGATTTACAAACTTGCTCTCCACTGCACGTTGGCAACTACAGTTCTGTGCAAAAGTCATTGGCACCCTGGCTAGATGTGCATGTGCCTAAGTACTGTAAGTGTGAAAGTAGCATTCATATTTCTTTTGTGGGATTAATATTTCATAAATGTCCAAGATGATACTTTGAAAGCAGAGAGTCTGGGGAGCGCCAGTGTGTTTGTCAGACAGCGTTCGCAGTATGAATGTTTTTCACCTTTGCTGTACTCAGAAAATTGCCTTTCCTTCCTAGTTCCCTGAGGTCCATTTGAACATTATCTCCAATCTGGACTGCGTGAATGAAGTTATTGGAATTCGCCAGTTATCACAGTCTCTCCTGCCAGCCATTGTAGAATTAGCAGAAGATGCCAAATGGAGAGTGCGCCTTGCTATAATCGAGTACATGCCTCTGCTTGCAGGGCTGCTGGTGGGTGGTTTATTCTAAAATGTTTTTATAGTCTATTAGCAATGCTTCCATATGGATGGTTTGCAGAATGGAAATGATTGCCCATATCAAATTGAAACTTTAGTTTAAAGATGGAAATAACTTTGAACATCTTCTTTCCTTTTGCACCAGAAGCAAATGTGCGATAGTAACAATTATACTTGTAGCCCACTGACATGGGTAGTCTTACTTTAGACTCGGGGCTCCCAACCTTTTTTTTAATTGACCATTAACCAAGCAGGGGTGGAAACCCCTGGTTTAGACCATCAGGTTTAGGCCCCTGTTTAAGGACTGCGGACTTTGTCAGACTTAGGGATTTTATATTCTGTTTTTATATCACCTGTTTCTTTTCATTTTGTTGTGCGAGGGGAGGGTGTTTGGGGGTAAAATGTTCTGTTGGTTTTTGTGTGGGGGGTGGGCTGGGGATGTTGTTGTTCCATTTTCTGTGTGGAGGGAGGGGTGGTTTGGGGGGGGGCTGATGATCAGGATGCCATTCAATGACTTTCATGTTTTTTCTTTGTTTCATGGCTATCTGGGGAAAACAAATTTCAGAGTTGTACATGATAATAAGTGAGCCTTTGGCCTGCACATCAAACAGATCCAAACACAGAAAGGGCAATAAACTCCGTACAATCAGATGAGGGGGTGACAACTGTTGTCCCAGAGGAAATAAACAATATCTTTTTGAGATTTTACCAAAATCTGTACAGCTCAGAATATTCAGATTCAGCTCCAGAAATACAAAAGGAATTTCTCGACTTGTTAGAATTTATACCCCGAGATGAAACGTCCTTGACCTCACTGGAGTTTAACTCAGAGGCTAAAGAATTGTCTGCAGCTATAACTAACATTAAGGGAGGGAAAACTCCTGGGCCCAATGGAAATTCCGATTAAAATATATAAAATCTTTAAGACTAAGCTAATACCACCTCTGCTTGATATGTATCAGGAGTCATTTGACACTGGATCCCTTGCCCCCTCTCTTAATATGGCAGCAATTACGCTACTGTTAAAACCTGGAAAACCACCATCCCTTTGTGGATCTTATAGGTCAATCTCACATCTGAACAATGATCTCAAAATTCTCTGTAAGGTATTAGCTAGGAGGCTGGAGCCACTGTTGCCAAAAATGGTCCACCCTGACCAAAATGGATTTGTAAGGGAAGGCAGGGCTTCCACAACATTTGAAGAGTGCTTAATATACTTTATGAAAAATCTGGAAGCTCTGTTAGCGCTATTCTGTCATTGGATGCCGAGAAAGCCTTCGACAGAGTGGAGTGGAATAGGGGGAAAATTTCTAAGATACAGCTTCTGTATTCTAACCCACAGGCTGAAGTTTCAACTAACGAGCTTTTTTCGGCATCTTTTAAACTCCAACGGGGAACAAGACAGGGCTGTCCCCTATCTCCCCTCCTGTTTATCCTGGCCATTGCGCCACCTGCTATGGCAATTTGAAAACAGGCTAACATAGCAGGAATAACTATAGGAGATGTAGAACATCGCATAGCCCTGTACATGGATGATGTCATTTTGTCAGAACAGGGTTTACCTATTTGGGTGTTAAAATTACTCCTTCTATTGATAAAATTATCCCAACTAATTATAACCCTCTCACAGACTCAGTTATTCAACTTACAAACAGATGGACGAAATTGCTCATAAATTTGATTGGACGCATAAACATTCTAAAAATGTCAATTTTACTGAAGTTCCTGTACCTTTTGCAATCTATCCCACTTTCTCTTCCATCATCTTTCTTTTACTTATTAAAGAAATTTTTTTCTACTTTCATCTGGAATAATAGATGTCCAAGACTCAGGCTTTCCCTGTTATATCTACCGTATGATAGAGGTGGCTTACAGCTACCAAATCTTATGTGTTATTTCTGGGCAGCCCAAATTAGAGCAGGAATGTTTTATTTTGTTAAGGATCACTCCCCTCCTTGGGTCTCAATGAAATCCCAGTTGATCAATATCCCTCTAGAACTATATATGTATTCAGCAAATAAGAAAAAACTGGTCACACAATCTAAAATCCCTTTCTTAAAAAATACAATAATGATTTGGCACGATGCTCTTGCGTAAATAGCAGAGACATCACAGTTATCCCAGTTTACTCCTATCTTTGGTAATGATAGCTCCAGCCCGGCAGAGGGGATCCTGGTTTTAAAACTTGGTCGCCCCGAGGCATAGCTAAGGTGTCTGATCTTTATAATGGCAATTCATTTATGTCTTTTGAAGAACTCAAAGGCCACATATGGAATTCCAACAAAACACTTTTTTAAATGCCTTTAGTTGCAAAGTTTTATTATGTCCAGGCAAAGTTACAGTTTGAAGCTCCCTCCTTTATTTACCCTAGAAGACCTCACTCTGAAATTATCTGAAGCTAGGGGACAAGTGTCTGAATTATACATGTAAGGGTTTCTTCTTTTATGTTACTTGCTAAGGCTAATAAAATGGCTTCTCTGTACTATTAACTACTGAGACAGTGGTTCTCTATAGCAACTTGTTTGGGTTATCATTACTGATTTGGGAATTGTATTCATTTGCTAACCAATTGGGAAAGATGGTATTCTTTCTTGTGTGTCTGTAAGCTATTGTTTTTCGTGGGCTTTGGGCAGAAGGCGCGATGGGGACAGAGTGAGGAGACGTGAGGAGAGAGATCCTGTAAGCTGGGCAACGTCACGGACCCCGTGCGGGAGTCCGAGGCCCAGGGTCTTCGGCGAGGAGTGGAGAAGAGGACAGACTCGTGTGGAGTGTTTGGTCGATCACTGAGGGTGGTCCCATTCGTGGGTCGGTGGAGTTCGGAGGACATCGATTGGAGAAAGGGGGACCCGGTTCTGTAAGAGCTCCAACGAGTGTGCACCAAACTGATAGAGTTACTGACTTGGCACCTTTATTCTATTTGTTTCTACTAACCCATCACCAAGAAATACTTATAAAGTGTAATCATTTAATCGCATATGGCGTACTGTCTGTGGGGTACATCACACAGCATCCACACAAACTTGATCTCCCCGTTTGGCGGGGCCGAAGGCTGCTCCCCCTAGACGAAAGCAAGCTGAGCGAGTCTAGGCTTACTGGGCGGCTACATACAAATTGTTTGCAAGTAAATGCAAAGAATCATCAAACAACATGCTACAAGCATGGAGAACTGATTTGCATGAGAATCTGTCAGAAAAACAGTGGTCAGAAGCTTGTTCCTTCGTTCAAACCCAGTCAGTGAACACTCATTCTAAGCGGATAACCAGACAGTACATTACTCCAGTCAGGTTTCGTCACTTGAACCCCAACATTCCAGACACATGCTTTAAATGTAATCACTAAAAGGGGTCTCTGTTCCATTGAATGTGCGAGTGCCCCCAGATAATCTGCTTCTGGAAGAAGGTGCTGGATTTGATTAGTCAGATTATTGGAAAAAAGGTGCTCCTTGATCCTAAATTATGTATTCTAACATTTATCCAAAGGACTTTGTAACCTCCAAAAATGCAAGGTCTCTGCTTAATATTTGTTTTTTGGAAGCCAGACGTTGCATAGCCTATTCATGGAAGAAACCCACAACCAGTGGACTTTCACAATGGCTGAAAGGAGTGACTTCGTATCTTGCTCTAGAAAAGATCAACTACATCACAGAAAAACAAACTTGGCAAATGTTGGGAAATTTGGGATATTTTCTACAAGTTTCTGGAGAACAATATTTGGGATGATGAAAGTAACAAATTGAACTGACAGCTTGTTTTTAATGGCCGGGTGTTTGCTTTTTTTGTGCGTTGCTTTTCCTTTTATTTCTGATGTATTTTATTTTTCCCTTTCTCTTTAACCTTGTTGCACTTTCAAACCTATGGATGATCGAATGTGTTTACTTTTCATTCTGTAAAAGCAATAAAGAGATGTTTGAAAAAAAATAAGTGAACCTTTGAATCTTTGATTGGGAAAAGGGGAAGGGAGAGGGAAGCACCAGAGAGATATTCTGTAATGATCAATAAACCAATTGTTTGGAAGCAAATGACCTTGAGAGCAGAATTAGTCCATTCAGCCCATTGATTCTGCTGCAACATTCCATCATGGCTGATTTGTGATCCCTCTCAACCCTATTCTCCTGCCTTCTCTTCATATCCTTTCACGCCCTGATTAATGAAGAGCCTGTCAGTCTCCATTTTAATTATACCCAATATCTTGGCTTCCACGGTTGTCCATGGAAGTGAATTCCACAGATTCGCCACCCTCTGGCTGAAGAAGTCGCTCCTCATCTCTGTTTCTGCCAGGTGCTCCGATTTCCTCCTCCATCCCAAAGACGTGCTGGTTGTAAACTGGTTATTGTAGATTCCGCCTCTGTGTTGGTAACTAGCAGGAGTAGTGAGGTAGTGTTCATGGGTACGGTGTCCACTCAAAAAGCGTATGGCAGAGGGGAGGAAGCTGTTCCTGAATCAGTGAGTGTGTGTCTTCAGACAAATTGTCCCTCCTTTCTGGTAGTAGCAATGAGAAGAGGCTGGTGGGGCCCTTAATGATGGACAGTGTCTTTTTGAGGCACCGCTCCTTGAAGATGTCCTGGATAATATGGAGGCTGGAGCACACGATGGAGCTGACTAATTTTATAATTCTCTGTAGCTTCCTTAAGCTCTCCTGTATCATACCGATTTAGTATGTATTCGGTTTTAAGAAGCAAATCGCTCTCAGTTTCGGTGTGCAAACACAAAGTAGATTTTCTGAGCTAGAAACTCACAATGTTCCTGTTGTGCTGTGTTCCCATGCTTTATGGTTAATCATAAAACTATTTAGTCAATATTTACACCTTTGTGGTTAAAGAGTTTTTCAAGGAGGTTACCAGGAAAGTGGTTGAAAGGAAGGCATTGGATATTGTCTACATGGACTTCAGCAAGGCCTTTGACAAGGTCCCGCATGGGAGGTTAGTTAGGAAAATTCAGTCGCTAGGTATACATGGAGAGGTGGTAAATTGGATTAGACATTGGCTCAATGGAAGAAGCCAAAGAGTGGTAGTAGAGCATTGCTTCTCTGAGTGGAGGCCTGTGACTAGTGGTGTGCCACAGGGATCAGTGCTGGGTCCATTGTTATTTGTCATCTATATCAACGATCTGAATGATAATGTGGTAAATTGAATCAGAAAATTTGCTGATGAAACAAAGATTGGAGGTGTAGTAGACAGTGAGGAAGGTTTTCAGAGCCTGCAGAGGGACTTGGACCAGCTGGAAAAATGGGCTGAAAAATGGCAGATGGAGTTTAATACAGACAAGTATGAGGTATTGCACGTTCGAAGGACAAACCAAGGTAGAACGTAGAGGGTTAATGGTAAGGCACTGAGGAGTGCAGTGGAACAGAGGGATCTGGGAATACAGATACAAAATTCCCTAAAAGTGGCATCACAGGTAGATAGGGTCGTAAGGAGAGCTTTTGATACATTGGCCTTTATTAATCAAAGTATTGAGTATAAGAGCTGGAATGTTATGATGAGGTTGTATGAGGCATTGGTGAGGCCGAATCTGGAGTATCGTCTTCAGTTTTGGTCACCAAATTACAGGAAGGATATAAATAAGGTTGAAAGAGTGCAGAGAAGGTTTACAAGGATGTTGCCAGGACTTGAGAAACTCAATTACAGAGAAAGGTTGAATAGGTTAGGACATTATTCGCTGGAGTGTAGAAGAATGAGGGGAGATTTGATAGAGGTATATAAAATTATGATGGGTATAGATAGAGTGAATGCAAGCAGGCTTTTTCCACTGAGGCAAGTGGAGAAAAAAACCAACTGGTGCGTCTTTGGATTGTGAGAGGAAACCCGCGCGTTCCGCAGGGAAAATGTACTGGCTCCTTACAGGTGACATCAGAATTCCCAAGCTGTAACAGTGTCACGCCAACTGCTACGCCACCGTTAGTGGTTAGTAACGTTCTTACTGTCTGCATTAAACCATCGGACACTTTTAAGATTTTTCCTATTTTTCATGGATCATAGTCCTGGTATTGACACAAAGAAATTAATTAAGGATAGTCAAAATACTAGATGCAAGTACCTTAGATTGGGTATCTTCTGTGTAGCTTTCTGCCACGGCACAATCTAGTTTTGTGCAGTTTATTAGAGCACGTTGCCAGTCTTTCTTGTGTGACCCCTTCACCATTGGCTCAAAGGAGTTAGCAAACTGTACTGGTAAGGAGCGAAAGTTGAAGACGGCTAGAATGCAAATGTGGCAAGTTGGCATGTTCTACTAGAAATTCGAGGGGTTATTTTATCAACATTCTTTTTATTGTCAAAACCTGTTTAGGGAGTGGAGTTTTTTGATGAGAAGTTGAACTCCTGGTGCATGACATGGTTGGTGGATCGCGGTGAATATAGCCTTGATGAATCATTACTTCTGTTGAACGAAAGTCCTTCAAAGTTGTCAAAGTCATCTTCCTGGTGCTTCCATGATGCTGAGTGACCCTACCAGGTGCCTAACCAAAAATCCTTCATCGTGCTTTGTCACATCCTCAAAGGATTGGGTCAGGCTCAAGACACGACATGCCCCTCACAAAGCCATGCTGACTCTCCCGAATCAGACTATGCTTCTTGTAAATCCTGTCTGTAGGAATCTTCTCCTGTAATTTGCCCACCGGTGAAGTAAAACTGACTGGTCTATAATTCCCAGGGTCATCCCTACTCTCTTTCCTGAACAAGGAAATAACATTTGCCAACTTCCAATCATCTGGTACTTCCTCCGGTGAGGACTGGCCAGTGAGGATGCCCAGATCGTCACTAAAGGTGCAGCAATCTCTTCCCTTGCTTCCCGTAGTAACCCTGGGGTATTATCACATCTGGCCCCGGGGACTTATCTATCCTAGGGCTTTTCAAAATTCCAGAACATCCTCTTTCTCAATGTCAACATGTTGCAGCATATCACTGCCCTCGCAAGCATCAAGGTCCCTCTCACTGGTGATTACTAAAGAAAAGTATTCATTGCGGATCTCCCCCAAAGTCTCCGACTCCAAACATTTTGCCTCTTTTAGCTCTGGCCGGCCCAGACTCTCACTCTGGCCATCCTCCTGTTTTTCAAGTATGTTTTCCTGAATCCAACTCACCAAGTCCTTCTCGTGGCCCCTCCTAGTTCTCCGAAGTCCATTCTTCACTCTCTCCCTGGCCACATTGTAACCTTCTGGAGCCCAGGCTGATCTTTGCATCCTATGCTTCTAGACTAGCTGTTGCGCATCTCTTGTCAAGCATGGCTCCTTCACCCTTCTGTTCTTTCCCTGTCTCAGTGGGACAAAACTCTGCAGAGCTCCATGCAAGTGAAGCCCAAAACGACTTCCACATTTGAATTGTGTGTTTCTGAGTGCATTCATCCCAGTTTGTACTCCCAGGTTCCTGCCCAATGTCCAATACCATCATAGTTCAAACACCGGCGCCCCCCTCCCCCCCAGTTATTACTGCTGCAAGCAATCTAGTCGCACTCTTGTACACATGGCAACAAGAAACAGACTTGACTTTGACCGATACGTTTATTTATTTAATTATTCCAGAATAGCATGGAACAGGCCCAACGAGACGCACCGCCTAGCAACCGGCTGATTTAACCCTTGCCTCATCACAGGACAGTTTACAATGACCAATGAGACTCCTAAGCGGGACGTCTCCAGACTCTGTGGGGTGTTGGGGGGGGGGGTGGAATCTGAGCACCCGGGGTAGACACACGATCCACTCCGGTTTGTTGCCTCTTATTCCAAAAGCAGCGGAGCTGCGAATCTGAAATAGTAACTGAAAATTCTGGAGACACTCAACAGAGCAGGCCAATGAATGGGCAGAAAGTCACAGATACAGCTGTGCATCTCCCAACATGATCTCATGCCAGCTCATCCACACCTTTTTTTCTCCCCCCTCTGCGTACAAGTTCTTAATCCTGCCTACGTTTCCAGAAGCCGCCTGTTCCATCTGCAGTGCCTCCCTGGTTTTCTTCTTGCCTGGCGGTCGAAGCTATGCTGTACTCAAGCCGGCTTTGCTCAAGGCAACATCACTCAGGTCCTGTGTGTTTTGTAAATGATAGTTCTCTTCGTTCTCTTGGTGTAAGCGAGTTGTGGTATTTAATTGATGCCAGAAGCCTGTCCTAAGACTTGGGCCACTCAGGTGTACTCTGTGTGTCACCCACCGTACTATCTCTCAGCCATTTAAATGGGAGCTTTCAAGCTGAGCTTCTGTACTGTTGTCAGTCAAGATGTAGTTTATACTTGCAACTGTTTGCAAGGGATATTCATATTCCTTATCATTTTTATAAATGAATGGCAGATGAGGATCTTTTTCCCTGTGCAAGTAATTTCCCAAAAATGGCAGGGCTGATTTTTCTTTAAAGTAAAGTGCATTTTGATTAAAGACCAATAAAATTAACAACAAATCTGATTTGGACTGTTTTGCTTTTAGTCTCGGTCCCTTTTACCCTGGAATCTGAATATTGCAGTTAGGGCTTGAACAATGACTAATTATTCAATTACAATAATTAGTAATAAATAATGGTAATCTATTCGAAGTATTTTTTAAGTATCTAATGGGGAAACACAATGGCGTCTGGTTAGCGCAACACTTTGCAATTGGGTTCGATTCCCACTGCCACCTGTGAAGAGTTTATACGTTCTCAGCATGACTGCGTGGGTTTCCTCCGGGTGCTCCTGTTTCCTCCCAGAGACGTACTTGTTGGTAGGTTAACTGGACATTGTAAATTGTCCTGTAATTAGGCTAGGGATAATCGGGGGGTGGCTCGCAGGGCAAGAAGGGCCTGTTCCACGCTGTATCTCAATAAATAATCAATGATAAATAAGTATATTAAAATGCTACTTTCCAAGTGCATAATTTCCTCCACTGTGTGTAACTTGGTATGGAACAGGTTGACACTTTGAAGAAGGTGGTACGAACATTTCATTTCGGAACTTTGTATTTTATCAGCAAGGTACATATTTGAAAATCAAGTAGTAACAGCGATCAGATCATTTCTTGACCTGTGAATGCTGTCTTGCAGTGTACGCCATTCGCGAGGCCGCGACCAACAGCTTGACCAAGTTGGTGGAGAAGTTTGGCAAAGACTGGGCAGAATCCACCATTGTGCCGAAAGTACTTGCCATGGCCAGTGACCCCAACTACCATCACAGAATGACCACCCAGTTCTGCATTAACGTGAGTATAGCTTTGACAATGTACTTGCAATGGCCAGTGACCCCAACTACCTTCACAGAATGACCACCCTCTTCTGCATTAACGTGAGTATAGCTTTGACAATGTACTTGCCCATGGCTAGTGACCCCAACTACCTTCACAGAATGACCACCCTCTTCTGCATTAACGTGTGTATAGGTTTGACAATGTACTTGCCCATGGCTAGTGACCCCGACTACCATTGCAGAATGACCACTCTGTTCTGCATTAACGTGAGTATAACTTTGTCAATACTTCCATTACACTTCACAAGCTGCTAAAATATTTCATGAATAAAACGTACAGTTAGAGCACACACTAAAGAATAAAGAATTTAACACAAATATTATGGATTTGTTTAAAATGTTCTTTTAATATATTCTTTATGAATGTTTAGATTCTGCAAAAAATAAATTAACACTTTGCCAAAGCTGCTCCTTCCAATATTGACATCTGCTTGATATGAGCTTCTGTGCTTGCGTTATTTGCTGAGGTGTAGTGGTGTTTTGTGTTTAATCTGCAAGGTGTCTGGAGTAAAAATTGAGTTGAGGGTGAGACTTTTTATGATTTCGTGGAGCAGAGTTCCTAACTGTCCTTGTGGAAATGGACTGATGGTGTTAGCTAAAGGACAACTGATTTAATGACCTGTTGACCCACCAGATGGCTTACAGCTTTCAAGTTTTATTTCACAAGGGTCTGTTTCTGTGCTGTAGTGGATTATGGCTCTGTCTTTTGCTTAGAGATCTGAGTACCTTGAAGTGGACATTATACATTATCTGGCTGAGGGAATTGTAAGTTTTTTGACGCAACTAGTTTCAATTTACAAGTGTACTTAACGGCCCCCAGTCATTCCAGATGCAGAATTAACTTCTTTCCTTGGATTTATTTGATGGGCCTGGGCTTTGCTGGAGTTTGGACAAGGTGAGGGAGAGATTCAATTGAAATGCCTAGATAAAATGGATGTTTCTAAAAGTGGGTGAGTCTGGGACTGGAGGGCACAGCCTTTGGAACAGAGGGATATCCCTTTAGAACGGATATGAAGAATTTCTTTAGCCGGAGCGTGGTGAGTCCAGGGAATTCATCGCCACAGGCGGTGATGGAGGCCAAGTAATTGGGTATATTTAAAGTGGAGCTTGATAGGTTCTGGAGGGTGTCGAGAGGTCTACACGACCTGGCGTTTTTGCGGTATCCTCAAGGATTTGGCAAGCTGGACTCTCAAGAATGCAGGTGCAGTGGCCGTGGCCATTGCTGGGAGTGGACTTCAGGTTGGATGAGAGTGGCCTGAGAGGGGAAAATGAAGTGGTGTTCAGTTGATTTCAGCAACGAGCCAGGTTAAAAGGTTTAAAGAGTCGCAGGGGGAAAGACTAACTTCTCTGTGAGGCTTTACACACATCAGCAGTGAACCGACTGTCACTGTCAGCACTTGTATCCGCACTGAATTGACTTGCTGGCTGTGCCCTGCGACCATTGGGCCCCTGGCTCAGATAAAATGCTGAACTGGCTCCTTGGTTGTGGACTGCAACCATTGGGCCCCTGGACTGGTTTCACTTCTCTCAGCACAGAACTGACTCCCTTGCTGTGGCCTGCAGCCATCTACTGATCTGAACTGGCTCCCTGCCTGTGGGCCTAATTTCGGTGACCCTGCGTTTCATGTTCTGTGTCTTACTGGTTTACTATTTTTTTTATTCTTGTTTGCCCGATTTGTTCTTTTTGGGCACATTGCGTGTCTGACGGTCTTTGCTGTGTAGGATTCTTTCTCTTTCCATGGATTCTCTTGTGTTTCTTTGCTTTATGGCTGCCTGCAAGAAGACGAATCTCCTGCTTGTATATGGAGTTCATACTTTGGTAGCAATGTACTTTGAACTTTAGACCTCTGGATCAGCAGGAACACCTCAGAAGGATATGCCTGTGCGGGCTGGACCAAAACAGGGCTAACATCCTGCGGGAGTGCTCGCTGGGATTCAAACTCATAGGGATGGGCCACGGGCCACATTTACAGTTAAGGTGGCCGTGCAGTTAAATATCGAAGGGAAACAAAGTGAGCCCAGTAAGGAGAGCAAACCTCAGTCTGATAAGAAATGCAAGATTATATTTATTTTGGTGTAAGCAACGTTACTAGTAAAGCAAATGAGCTCACAGGAGGGTGATATTGTTACTGTCATAGAGAGGGTTGAATGGCTGAACGATTCACTCAGTGAATGGTGTGGTGGGCGTGGCACCGTAATATTGATTTATTACTGAAATATCGAGGAGGAGGACATTCTGGGACACACCTTACTAATCCACAAGCCTCTACTGGTGAACTTCCGGTAAGATGGCGGTGTGCTGGGGCGCAGCGGGTTCTACAGGGCCAGCCAAACGTGTTACTATCTTTTGTTTATTTCTTTACAATCTCAAGACCCTGCTGGAAGTTAAGCACTTTAAGAGTGCCTACCCCATTGGCGTAGAAACTGAAGAAGCTGGACTTGGGGCAGATCGTTCTGCTCCCCGCGTCAGAGAGTCAGCAATGTGGTTGGCGTGCAGACTGGCAGCGAGCAATTGTCTTAGTCTCTTTCCTTGTGATCTCAAAACCCTGTTGAGCATTGCTAATGTGTAATGCCGCCTGTTTGCAGCCACCCAGGAGAGAGGCATCTACAGCTGGCACTGGAGGTGGTGTAGCGCAGCGTTTAAGCTAACGTTGGTGCTGTCCCTCTCCCCCCAAGTGTTTGCTTGGCAGAAGGCAGGATGTACGTGTTCAACTACAGACTGCTGCAACATTCATGGACTCAGGGACTTGGACTATATTTGTTGTGTGACTATATTTTACTCTATACGTGCCACATGCTGTGTATGACTGTTGGTACTGTGTTTTGTACCTTGACCCTGAAAGAACACTGTTGCGTTTGGATGTATTCATGGGTATTCATGAATGGCAATTAAACTTGAACTTGATGTAAACAGCCAAGAACAGCAAAACATTGGAATATTACCTGCAAGCTGCACACCAACCGGACTTGGAAATATATTGCCATTACTTCTGAAACCCCCTTTTCACTGGGCGTCTCTGGAAATGCAGCCTTTTAGCCCCTCGCAAACAGCCACTGGACTCCGCGGGGAGAAACTTCAGGCTTCGTACATCTAAGGAGTATGTGACTTTGGTCCCGCAAAATCTGTGAGGTTGGGATGTCTCGCCTACCCAAACCCCGGTTTGTGTGAATGCTGTGTGATTTACTGCCCCTGGCAATCGCCTGTCAGCAGAAAATAACAGATTGTTCACTGCGTAGAATTATTCAAGAATATATTTAAGAATGTTAACTTAAGCAAACAGTTATTAAAGGAAAGAAAGAGAAAAAAAACGAAAAGGGCCCATTCTACGTATACAGTGGAGCTCAAATCTTGAACTTCTCTGTAAATCGCGTGCTGGACCCTCCCTCCATCTGCGTGAAAGCACACACCACCTTCCGAAGGTCACTGGAAATCCATCTTGAACAAAGAGGCTTTCCCACAGGATTATTGGTCCTTCCTCCTCGAAGCCATTCATCTGCACAAAGCACCCTGTATCATCCACCATCTTTCCTCCTGTCTTCTCCCAGCTCCGGCCAAACAAAGACCTCTCTGCCCAGTAATCTCTAGCACCTTCTCCCAATTCTACCATCCTGATTGGGTGACACCTCATTCCTGAGCTCAGACCCAAACAGGCTGAAAGCAGAACAGATTGCTCTTACAGAACTGCTAAAATGAAATGCCTACAGCATAGCAGTAAAAATCTGAACCAGGGCATTGACTCTGACTGGGTCAGAATCCTGGATCACCCACCCTAACTGCATTGTGGGTGCACCCACACCTCAAGGACTGCAGCCCACCACAAAGGAATTAAATACCACTTCAACCTGTGATGCCCACACATTCCTTGGAGGAATATGCAAAAAGAGCTTCAAGTAACAGTGTACAGGTAGTCCCTAGGAGTGGTCACATGTGACAGCTCTCCCAGTATTCAGCATGAGGTACAGGAGCAAGGATATCAGAATCAGGTTTAACGTCACCGGCATAATGTCGTGAAATTTGCTGTCTTTGTGGCAGCAGCACAGTGCAACACACGATAACAGAGAAAACTGAATTACAGTAAATATATGAAATAATAGTGTGGAAACAGAAATAAAAAGTAGTGAAGTAGAGCATGGGTTCAGTGTCCATTCAGAAATGGCAGAGGGGAAGAGACTGTTCTGGAATCGCTGAGTGTGTGCTTTCAGGCTTCTGTGCCTCCTTCCTGAGGGTAGCAGTGAGAAGAGGGCATGTCCTGGGTGGCGGGGGTCCTTCACCATGGATGCTGCCTTTTTGAGGCATCGCTCCTCAAAGATGTCCTGGATACGAAGGAGAAAGGCAAAACACAGTTGTACGAGTTATCAGGTTATAGTAGTACAGAACCTCAACCTCTCTGATATCAGTATGAAAGATTTCAAAGGGAATGGCCCAAAGGAGAGGGGATCCAGGAAAACTTTGTGAGAAACAGAGTGAGAGAAGGACGAAGGGTCTTGGCCTGAAACGTCGACTGGCCTGCTGCGTTCACCAGCAACTTCTATGTGTGTTGCTTGAATTTCCAGTATTTGCAGAATTCCTGTTGTTTGAGAGAGGGACATGGCTGGAAAACTCAAACAGGGCAAGAAGCCGATGTATTAGGAGTCTTTAGTGGGGTTGGATACGCAATGTACCCTTGGCTGTTATGGGAAGGAAGGGCTGAGCTCCCAAGGTCTCTTCGAGAGTTCAGTGAACCCCTCTCTCACTGCTCCCCCTCCGTGATCTCTGCTTCCTTTCGATGGGAGTCAGTGAAACCTTCTCTCAATCTGTGATATCTGCTCAGCTCTTTACTTCATCCCTCCCCGCTCCTGGTTTCACCCAGCACCTTGTATTTCTTTCTCCACTCACCATCCCCCCCCTGGATTTTTAAATCTACTCATCTTTTTTCTCCACTCCTGCCGAAGTGTCTCAGCTGGAAATGTCGACTGTACTCTTTTCCATCGATGCTACCTGGCCTGCAGAGTTCCTCCAGCATTTTGTGTGTGTTCCAAGGATCCTGGTAGTTTAAAATCCTAAATTGTCACAGAACAGGTGCCAGGTAACTGGATCCCAGCAGTACGGTGCCTTTCTTTGACGAAGGCAGCAACTGGTAACCACCGAGCTGTGAATCTAACATCAGTGGCAGAAAGGGTGTTGTAAAAAGTCCCGAGGGACGGGATTCAGCTGCACTTAGGCAGAGCTTCATCAGAAATGGTCAGCGTGCAAGTGGTGATTCTGTCGGCCAATCTGAGTTTCTTGGAGTTACGGGTGTACTAGTGCACCTGGTGTTGTCTACAGGGACTTCGGTAAATCTTTTGACAAGATCCCCAAACGAGCAAGAGACCGAGGGATCCGAAGTAACTTCACAAATTGGGTTCAAAGTGGATTTGCTGATCGGCTTTTGTGATTACCCCGTGGCATACCACAGGAATCTGTGCTGGAACTCTCCTGTAAATGATTTGGATGTGGCTAGAAGTTTAGCAGATGACATAAAAATGTGAGCTTTGTCTTGCGGTGTTAGTGCTAATGATGGTGCATTGGTTAGTTGGCAAACTAGGCAGAGCAATTGTACCTAGAACATAGAACGTTAAAGCACTCTGTTAAAGTGCTGTGCTGATCTTTAAACCTACTCTGAGATCAATCTAACCATTCCCTCCTACATAGCCCTCCATTTTTCTATCATCTGTGTGCCTATCTAAGAGTTTGTTAAATGCCCCTAATGCATCTGCCTCTACCATCACGCCTGGCGGGGCATTCCACACACCCACCCACTCTGTGTGTGTGAAACAAAAATCTTACCTGTGTACCTTCCTCCAATCATCTCAAAATTATGCCTCTGGTATTGGCCATTTCTGCCTTGGGGAAAAGTCTCTGGCTGTCCACTCTATCCACATCTCTCATCCTCCTTCACTCCAAAGAGAAAAAGCCCCAACTCACTCAACCTTTCCTCATAAGACACGCTCTCTAATGCAGGCAGCAGCCTGGCAAGTCTCCTCTGTGTCCCCTCTAGATCTTCTCCATGCTTCCTATGACAAGGCTACCGAAGCTGGACGCCAGTGTGGTCTGACCAGAGTTTTATAGAGCTGCAACATTACCTCGCACTCTTGAACTCTATCCCCCAATTTACTGGACCCTCCCCCTGCCCCCGCATCATCGGGGGAGTCTGAAGCCCCCGAGGTTAAAAGTGAGAGAGAAAGATGTTAAAAAGGGATGTAAGGAGCAAGATTTTCACGAGTGGGCATGTGAGTGGGGCTGAAAGAGAAATCTCCAGAGGTAGGTACAGTTACGTTGATAGGAAAGGCCGAGGCCCATTCTCCCACCCCTCACCCCATGCGCACTCCCTCGCACACTCTCGCTCTTTCGCCTCACACTCACACTCTCTCACACTCTCGCTCTTTCGCCTCACTCACTCTCACACTCTCTCCCCTGTCTAGATTCATCTAGTGTTCACCCCTCTCCCCGAACCTGTTACCACCTCCATTATTTATCAGAGTCCAACCCTTGTAGCTCTTTGTGTTCCTGCTGTCAGTCCGCACCTTCACACTGTCCCTACCTTGTCCCATCTCCCTCGCGATGTTATTTCCTCATTCCCCCCGTCGTCCTCTGCCTGTCACTGTCTCTGCTCCTCCTTCGCTCCTCTCCTGCCATCAGTGTACCAGTCACCTCAGACTCCTTTCTCCCCACCATTCCACTGTCCCCCCCCCACCCCAGTCCCTGATGCAGGGTTTTGATCCAGTCCACTTTCCTCCCACAGATCTGCATTGAGTTTGTTTGTCGCTCCAGATTCCAGCTTCAGCAGTCACTTGTAATGCTCTCCCTGATTAGTGTAACACTCAAACCCTTCCCCCTGTCCCTAGGGCATCTGTAACCCAGGACGTTGTGCTCCCATCCCTCAACCATGTTCCTATACTTACAGGAATAATATAATCCCTGTACTGATCATTGGCCAGTGTTGTTTGCCCCTCGAGCAGCTGCTTCCCAGTTTACCTTCTCCTGTTCCTGCCTAACACCGTTGCAATTAGCTCTTCTGCACCTCAGTACCTTCACCCAAGGATCAGTTTTAATCTGTAACCATCTTAAAACTGAGGGAATTACAATTATGGCTGAAAATTTGATCATCTGCCCGGCTCATTTCCTCGTAAACTGTGTTACGTCGCCATGCCAACTTGGAGTGTCTGCATACTGTCTGGTGTTACCCCACTAGACACAGTTATCAATTTTGACCCATTGAAGCCTCTGGCGCTCAGGAAGTTCCATTCAGTACTGGGGAAGTTGAAATCAGCCACTCAGTGACCCTGTTTTTAAGTCTTTCCGTGACTGGGGTTGAGGGGGATAATGAATTGGCTGTGATGGAATAGCAGAGTAGACTCAATGGGCTGAATGGCCTGATTTTGCTCCTGTGTGGTCATACCTTTTGGTCGTATCTGCCAAAATATCTGTTCCCCAGCTCCCAGTGGCCTTTTGGGAGCCTAACACAGTAATTAAACCATTTTGTTCGTGTGTCATGCAATATATGTCGTCTGCATGGACTTCTGTGAGACCTTTGACAGGATCCTGCACGGGAGGCTGGTCCTTATTGTTAAAACTTCTGGCAAGCTGGCAACGTGGGTTAAAAGTTGGCTGAGGATGGTGGAGGGTGTTTCAAGCAAAGCTTGGGTTCTGGATATAGTCAGTTGAACTGTATAGAAGCATGCCCTCTTGTCCATTACATCTATACTGACAATCACTCCTTGCTATAGTAAACCCACTCAGCCACACTAACTCCACATCCCTCTGTCTTGCTCACTGAACCTGTAGAACAGGCCCGTTGGCCCACAATGTTGTGCCAAACTAATTATTCCTTTTCAGTCCGGACGAAGGGTCTGGGCCCGAAACGTCACCTGTTTATTCATTTCCATAGGTGCTACCTGACCTGCTGAGGTCCTCCAGCATTTTGTGTGTGTTGCTCTGGGTTTCCAACACCTGCAGACTTTATAAATAAAGCAGCGCCTAATTGAACCGTGTCCTTTTGCCCGCACGTGGCCGATATCCTCCATTCTCCGCACGTTCATTTCCCTGTCTAACAGTGTCTTAAATACTTCAATGCTCACACAAAACGCTGGAGGAACTCAGCAGATCAGGCAGCGTCCATGGAAATGAATAACCAGTCGACGTTTCAGACCGTGACCCTTCTTTGGATCGTAAACACTTGTTTCATACCTGCATCCACTTCCACCAGACCCGTCGGTGTGTTCCAGGTACTCAAATCCTCAGCACATCTTTGAGCTGTTCTCTTCTGGCTCTTACATCTCAACTGTGAGCCGTCTGTCTTTGCCTCAGAATTTTGTAAACTTCTATCAGCTCGTCCCTCCCTCAGACTCCATCACTCTGGAGAAAGCAACCTCTCCGGTAACATCTGCAGTACCAGTCAGCATGTCTTCTGTACCTTTTTCAGACCCTTTAAACGGGAGACCAGAGCTGAATTCAGTACTCCAAATGTGACCAAACCAGAGGTTTATCACAGGCAACGTCCTGTAAACACCTTCTGTACCTTCTCTAAAGTCTCCACCCCTTTAAAGGGGAGGCCAGAGCTGAATTCAGTACTCCAAATGTGACGTAAGCAGAGGTTTATCACAGGGAATGTCCTGTAAACATCTTCTGTACCTTCTCCAAAGTCTCCACACCCTTTAAAGGGCTGACCAGAGCTGAATTCAGTACTCCAAACGTGACCTAACCAGACGTTTATCAAGTGACTGTCCAGGTTTTGTTCCTGCCTGCACCACCACCACCACCTCCTTTGGCAGCTCAGCTACCAACTCCTGCATGAAAAGGTTACTCCTCCAATCTTCTTTAATACATTTTCCCTCTCTCCTTCAACCACTGATAGATAAATCCTGGTTAGAAGTGAAAATCGCACAGTGAGATTTCAGTTAACGCCACCACCATCTTCATCATCATGTGACGTGGGCGATCGTGGTCTCTCCATGGCCACGATTGTTCTTGGCAAATTATCCTGCAGAACTGGTTTGTGCCATTGACGCCTTCTGGGCCGTGTGTGTCTTTACAAGACAAGGTGACCCCCCCCACCCCCCAGCCATTATCAGTGCTCTTCAGAGATTGTCTGCCTGGCGTCAGTGGTCGTATGACTGGGAGTTGCGATCTGCACCGGCTGCACACATGACCGTCCACCATCTGCTCCCACGGCATTGCGTGACCCTGATCAGGTGGGGAGGCTTAAGCAGGTGTTGCACCTTGCCCAAGGGTGACCTGCAGGTCTGCGGAGGGAAGGAGCACCCTGCACCTCCTTTGGTAGCGACGTATCTCCACCCCGTCAACCCGTCCGGTGAACGATTTTTGTGAAATTGTGCGTTTGTGATTTGATTGGAATTTGTGTGGAAAGCAATAACAGATGGATTGCATTAAAAGCAAGTTTATGCATTCAGTGCCCCCTCTCTTCAACGGCATAAAAATGCGGCATCCGAATTATTCTCCTTTTGCATCCACTAACCCAAATGAGCTCAGCTGCAGTTTGTGACCGTACTCTGCTAGTTGAGCTCTAAACCGTATCTGGCCACGAGATCTGCCGCTGACATCTTTGAAAACCTTCTTCACTCTCTCTTTGTACCGTATAGGAAAAAGGAAAGTTACGTCACATCCGGAGTTTCTCCAGTTAGCGGATGATTTCCCTCCACGCCTCTGACATAGTGGGGAACCGCGTACGAGGCAAGTTACAGCAGTGGTTTGCCATTGCCTTCTGCCGGGTGAGTTTCCAAAGAGATCACCAGCTCGTAACCCAGCATGGATGGAAAGCGTGCAGGGGAGCCGGCTGGATTCAAACTCGGGGTGACCCCACTACAGCATCAGCCGGGTCAGCCTACTGTATGATATGGGGACTACTTTATGTTGTAGTAACACATCGCTGCATGCGCTATTAGGCGCACATTGATACGTATGTGTGTGTTCTGCATCGTTTTCTACTAGTAAAGAACCATGAAACTTCGCTCCTGTCTCCAGCATTTTTGTTAATAGCATTGTTGTGTAGCCAGGCCACACACACAACACTCTTTAAAGAATTACCCCTGGAAATGTAAACGTCTCGTACGTAGTGTCACTGGATTTTAGCTGCCTTGTAGATTCTAGTCTGCAGTCTTTCTGCTGTCTCAATTTAGCTTGAGATATCAAGCTGTCTACTCCCCCTATTTATTTTCATTGACTGTAGTGTACCCAGTGGCATTGTGTATCCGATGGGTTTAACTGTTAACAAGGATGTGAGGTTATTAGCTTTGCTGCTCTGTCGACAGTCACTTGTATCCAGCATGCCTCCTCCTCCTTTCCCAAAACACCTTCGCTTGTATTCCCAGCATCCAGTGGCAGATGCTCGAATTAAAACTGAAGATGTTGTCCAATCTGAAACTGTTCTCGGATGGGGTGGCAGAGGAGGGGCCCAGTGAGAGGCCCACGTTGGATGGGCCTTGGCTTGGGGAAGTGGTCCACATTAATGGGTCCTGACCCTGATGTAGGAGAGGGTTTCGCATTTGATGGGGCCTGTTGAAGGGGTGGGTTCCACATTGATGGGTCCAAAGGTGGGGCCCACATTTAATGGGGCCTCATGAGTCTGCACTCATTGTCCCCACGTTGCTGAATGATGTGCTATATGTTTTGACCTACCTTAATTTCCCTTTTAATCTTTTTTAACATTAAAAGAAAGAGTGCCCGTTAGACAGTTATTGAAATGACTTTCAATGCCGACCTCATTATTCCAGTGACTTGAACAGCAGTGCCAGTGGATGCTGTGATTACCTGATGGTTTGGTTAGGCAGCCATTGCTTCTGTACGTTTTAGTTAAAGTAGATTTTTCAATAGCTAAGCTTCTCTTCCCGACCAGAATTACACAATATTGTATCATTCCAGTGGTCTAGTCACATTTCGGATGATTTTTCGATATTGCAAATCACGTAATTTAATGTCTGTTAGCTTTTTGAATGATTTTAGAGATTGTGTTAGGCACGTTTAACCTGTTACTAGTGGACGTCTTTCTCCTTATTTGTTGTTTTGACTGCTTTCCCTAATAAAGTGGATTAAGGTAAACGCTGCTTCGTGTTGCACACCAGAGAGGTGCAGGATTTACCTCCTTGCGACTTTTGCGGAGCAGAAACACGTAAAAAACATGTCTTGTGTTTCGTTTCCTTGTAATTTTTTCCTTCTGTTAAATTTCTTTTTGAGGTAGCTTTCTGTGCTGTTCACCTGGTTTCAGAGAGCAAAGTCTTGCACACAAATCAGAGTTAGTCACTGAAGATTTAGTCGACGTGGAGAGACAAGTACAGCAAGGGAACAGGCCCTTAACCTCTTCTCTCTGGCATCTTCTCTCTTCATCTCTTCCTAACAAAAGCCCCAAGCCCAACCTTCGTGTCCCTCACCAGAGAAACCTCCCCTTAATCATAAGGCCATAAGATGGAGGAGCAGAAGTAGGCCCATCAGCCCATCGAGTCTGCTCTGCCATCCAATTCTTCCAGTCATCCCCATTCCCCTTTCCTCTTCATGATGCCCTGGCTAATCAAGAACCTATCTATCTCTGCCTTAAATACACCCAATGATTTGGCCTCCACAGCTGCTCGTGGCAAGAAATTCCACAAATTTGCCACCATCTGACTAAAGAAATTTCTCCGCATCTCTCTTCTAAATGGATGTCCTTCAATCTTGAAGTCGTGCCCTCTTGTCCTAGACTCCCCGACCATGGGAAATAACTTTATCATATCTAATCTGTTCAGGCCTTTTAACATTTGGAATGTTTCTATGAGACCCCCCTTCCCTCATTCTCCTGAACTGCAGGGAATACAGCCCAAGAGCTGCCAGACGTTCCTCATACGGTAACCCTTTCATTCCTGGACTCATTCTCGTGAATCTTCGCTGAACCCTCTCCAATGTCAGTATATTCTTTCTAAAATAAGGAGCCCAAAGCTGCACACAATACTCCAAGTGTGGTCACACGAGTTCCTTATGGATCCTCAACATCACATCCCTGCTCCTTTATTCTATACCTCCAGAAATGAATACCAACATTGCATTCGTCGCGTTCACCACCAACTCAACCTGGGGGGTAACCTTTAGGGTATCCTGCTCAAGGACTCCCAAGTCCCTTTGCATCTCTGCATTTTGAATTATCTCCCCATCTAAATAATAGTCTACTTGTTTATTTCTTCCACCCAAGTGCATGGCCATACACTTTCCAACATTGTATTTCACTTGCCACTTCTTTGCCCATTCCCCTGAACTATCCAAGTCTCTCTGCAGGCTCTCTATTTCCTTCACCTATCTTGGTATCATCGGCAAAATTAACCACAAATCCATTAATCCCATAGTCCAAATTATTGACGTACATTGTAAAAAGCAGCAGTCCCAACACCGATCCGTGAAACTCCACTGGTAAGCGGCAACCAGAATAGGATCCCTTTATTCCCACTCTGTTTTATGCCGTTCAGCCAATGCTCCACCCATGCTAGTAACGTCCCTGTAATTCCATGGGTGCTTATTTTGCTAAGCAGCCTCTTGTGGGCACGTTGTTAAAGGCCTTTTGAAAATCCAAATACACCAAGTCTACTGCATCTCCTTTGCCTACCCTGCTTGCAATCTCCTCAAAAATTTGCAGTAGATTTGTCAGGCAGGATTTTCCTTTCAGGAAGTCATGCTGGCTCTGGCCTATCGTGTCATGTGCCTCCAGGTGCTCCGTAATTTCATCCCTAACAATCAATTCCAACAACTTCTGAACTACTGATGTCAGGCTAGCAGGTCTGTAGCTTCCTTTCTGCTGCTCCGACCCTTCTTAAATAGCAGAGTAACATTTGCAATTTTCCAGTCATCCAGTACAATGCCAGAATCTATCGATTCTTGAAAGATCATTGCTAACGCCTCCGCAATCTCTCCAGCTACTTCCTTCAGAACCCAAGGGTGCATTCCATCAGGCCCAGAAGATTTATCCACCCTCAGACCATTAAGTTTCCTGAACACCTTCTCAGTCGTAATTTTCACTGCACATACTTCACTTCCCTGACACACTTGAGTGTCCGGTATACCGCAGATGTCCTCCACTTGATGCAAAATACTCTGCCATCTCTGCGTCTCTCATTACAATATCTCCAGCATCATTTTCTATTGGTCCTAAAGCTACCCTCAACTCTCTTTTGCCCTTTATATACTTAAAAATACTTTTAGTGTCTTCTTTGATGTTAGTCACCAGATTCCTTTCATAATTCATCGTTTCTTCTTCCATAAAACTGCAACTTTGAAGCACCCAGGCAACAGTTGTTGTACGCACAGACTTTCCCGTCTCAGCCTCTGAAGCTTGTAACTTCTCCAGGGTTGTCACAGGTCTCTTCATGTACTCCCTCACTACTCCCCTTCTTGCACGGTCACTCAGTTTTCGAGAACGGCCTACTCCCTTCAGATTTATAGCTGTGCCATATCCTTTCCATTTCTTGATGATTCACTTAACTGTACTCCAAGGGATATTCTGCGGCTGAGAAATATTCTTGTATCCATCTGCTGACCTGTGCTTTTCAATAACCTTTTCGCGGAGTTGCTTGGAGTGTTCTTTTGTCTTCGTGGTGTAGTTTTTGCCAGGATACTCACTCACCAGCAGTTGGACCTCTACTTCTTCTTCTGCTTTTTTGTTTTATGGCGGTTGGCAACCAGTTTTTCAGTGCATTACGGCCATCTGCTAGACTCGTGGTGTTCCAACCAAATATGTCCTGGAGTTCTCTACTTTAGACAATCTAGTTCAGCCTGCAGTTCTCTATTAGCATCACTCTGTAGTTGCAATTCCTCGTGAATGCTTAATGCGCTCATTAGATAATGCCAGAAACTGCTATTCTTCCATAATTTTGTCAGATGTTTTCGTGTAGTTGCATTACCTCAGTCACATTGATTTCATCTGCATCACTTGTAAGACTAAAATCGTCTTGTTAAAGAATAGTAACTATTGCACGTGATACTTTTAAAATTGCTGTTTTTCCAAGTCTGCTGCTTTTTCAGGTTTTCCTTTTCTTGGATCGTAGCCTGCAGTTGTTTACTGAGACCTCGGAGTTCTTCTTCATTTGCTTCCATGTTTTCATTTTATAATCCAAATGTAGATAATTCGCTTTGCAACACATTCCTTTTCTTTTTGTATCCTTGTAATAATTTCCTCCATTTCCCAATCTCCTTTCCAATTCACAGTTGTTCTTGTCGGGTACTTCTATTTGTTGTTGCAGTTCTGCACCCTGGGCTTCAACCCTAAAACCTGAGTATTTTCCTTAAGTTCTGAAACATATTTCTTGAATTATTTTTATTTTCATATTCTTTTTATTTTTTTATTACAAACAAGAAAAACAAAACAAAACAGCACATCTACAGAAACCACGACCTCAACAAAATCTAATTAAATATCGAGCAGCAAAAGGGAGAAAAATATGAAGGCTAAAGTATACATACGTAGCAGAGGTGCACCGCACCAAAAAACCTCAGTCCTCACCCCATGAGAAAGTCCAATACAGGGCCCCATATCCTTTCAAAGATGTCCCCTCTGTCCTCATTACATAGTCTCAGTCTCTCCAAATGTACGGTATTTGCCGGTTCTCTCAGCCACAGATCGTACGTAGGCACAGAGTCCATTTTCGGCATTTGCAGGATTAACTTCTTAGCAATCACCCTGTCAAACAATACAGCCTTTTTTTCATACCTATTGGCTGAAGATAGGGAGCTTGTTGCTCCAAAGATGGCTATAAGCAGGTCTGGTTCCCGTCGCTTCCCATAAGCCGCAGAGAAAGAGTGAAAAATACTTTTCCAGTATGCATAAAGCTTACAACATGACCAGAATGAATGTGACAAGTTACTGCTCACAGATTTACATCTATTACAAAGTGGTGAAACATCAGAGTAGAAACTGTGCAACTTTACTTTGGAATAATGAAGTTTATGTATTGTTTTAAACTGTATAAGTCTGTGTCTGACGTTGACCGAGACAATCATGTATACTCTTTAAACACTCATCCCAGACCTCCTCTGTCAGTTCTATACCCAGTTCATCCACCCATGCCTGTTTAAGACCTGCAGCATTCACCCGAGCTCCATTATGTAGAATCTGACAAAGATAGGATACTGCACTACGAGTAACAGGATCAAATTTATTTATTGCCTCCAGGGACTCATGTTTGTCTAAAACTTCGAAGTTAGGTATATATTTCCTAACATAATCTGAATTTGTAAATATCTAAAAAAAACTAGATGCAGGGATATTATAAACTGCTTGTAACTGTGCAAATGAGGCAAAGCTTCCATTACTATATAGGTCACCTACACTACAGATGCCTCTCTGTTTCCAGGTAGCAAAAAACAGTATCATTCAGGCCAGGCAAAAAGGAATGATTGTCAAATCGGAGTGTTAATATAAATTTTTGCGGCCTTAACGTGGAGTTGAATCTGCTTCCAAATTCTTGTAGTGCTGCCAACCACAAAGCTGTTACTAAAATGTGACTTATTAACAGCAGTGGGGCTAATAAGGAGAGCTTGTAAGGAAGTCTTTTTACAAAGCACTCACTCTCTGAGTAACCATGCTGGGCACGAGTCTGAGGTAGAGGGTGGGCCTTTTTTCCACCATGCAAGCATGGATAGGTGGGCAGCCCAGTAATACATTTTAACGTCCAGTAGGGCAAAACCACCTGCTTCCCTGGGCTTTGACAAGTGCTTTTTAGTAATTCTAATGGCTTTATAATTCCAAATGAAGGGTATAATAATTGAATCCAATTGCTTAAAATATGACAGAGGAATAAAACATGGAATTGACTGGAAACGATGAAGAAATCGTGACAGTACAATTACCTTGATTGCATTAACCCCCCCCACCAAAGAAATCGGAAGGGTTTTCCAAAAGTCAATATTGCATTTAACCTGCTCACCTTTGTTTCGCCAATTCACTTGCAAAAGGTCATCTGGGTTTTTTGTATTAGTCACACCAAGATAGGAAAAATTATCATGAATTATTTTAAAGGGAATGGACTGTAAATATGCTGTATTAAACCACTGCAGTGACTGGCATTAGTTCACGCTTATCTCAATTAACAGAGAAACCTGAGAAACTACCAAAATGATTAATTAGAGTCAGAAGGGCGGGTATTGATGTTTGTGGGCTGGGGATATACTCATCGTCATAGTGATACTTTATTGATCCCGGGGGAAAATGGTTTTCGTTACAGTTGCACCATAAATAATAAATAGTAAAAAAACCATAAATAGTTAAATAGTAATATGTAAATTATGCCAGTAAATTATGAAATAAGTCCAGGACCAGCCTTTTGGCTCAGGGTGTCTGACCCTCCAAGGGAGAAGTTGTGAAGTTTGATGGCCACAGGCAGGAATGACTTCCTGTGACGCTCTGTGTTGGATCTCGGTGGAATGAGTCTCTGGCTGAATGTACTCCTGTGCCCAACCAGTACATTATGTAGTGGATGGGAGACATTGTCCAAGATGGCATGCAACTTAGACAGCATCTTCCTTTCAGACACCACTGTGAGAGAGTCCAGTTCCGTCCCCACAACATCACTGGCCTTACGAATGAATTTGTTGATTCTGTTGGTGTCTGCTACCCTCAGCCTGCTGCCCCAGCACACAACAGCAAATATGATAGCACTGGCCACCACAGACTCGTAGAACATCCTCAGCATCATCCGGCAGATGTTCAAGGACCTTAGTCTCCTCAGGAAATAGAGATGGCTCTGACCCTTCTTGTAGACAGCTTCAGTGTTCTTTGACCAGTCCAGTTTATTGTCAATTCGTATCCCCAGGTATTTGTAATCCTCCACCATGTCCACATTGACCCCCTGGATGGATACAGGGGTCACCATTACCTTAACTCTCCTCAGGTCTACCACCAGCTCCTTAGTCCTTTTCACATTAAGCTGCAGATAATTCTGCTCACACCATGTGACAAAGTTTCCTACCATAGCCCTGTACTCAGCCTCATCTCCCTTGCTGATGCATCCAACTATGGCAGAATCATCAGAAAACTTCAGAAGATGACAAGACTCTGTGCAGTAGTTGAAGTCCGAGGTGTAAATGGTGAAGAGAAAGGGAGACAAGACAGTCCCCTGTGGAGCCCCAGTGCTGCTGATCACTCTGTCGGACACAGAGTGTTGCAAGCACACGTACTGTGGTCTGCCAGTCAGGTAATCAAGAATCCATGACACCAGGGAAGCATCCACCTGCATCGCTGTCAGCTTCTCCCCCAGCAGAGCAGGGCGGATGGTGTTGAACGCATTGGAGAAGTCAAAAACCATGACCCTCACAGTGCTCGCTGGCTTGACATCATCAGCGTATAACGAAAGGTGATGTTTATGTCCATGCATATCAAAAGGAGCTATCAAAGGGTCCTGTCGGATGCTAACAGCCAGTGGCTCAATGATAACTGCAAACAAAAATGGAGAAAGGGGCAGCCTTGACGAGTCCCACGATGAATTGCAAAAGGGGAGGAAATATTCTGATTAGTGATAATAGAAGCAGATGGGTGTGAATAAATTATCTCAATCCATTTAATGAAAGATGGTCCAAATCCAAATTTCTTAAGTGCAAACATCATATATGGCCATTCCACTTGGTCAAACGCATGTTGCGCATCTAATGAAATGACTACAGCCTCTTCTGCATGTTCTGTGTATAAAGTATTGAAAGGATGTCGCAAATTAAACTGCATATGTCTACCTGGCATAAAGCCAGTTTGATTTGGATGAATAATAGAACAAATGCATTGAAATCATCAAGAGATCCTTCATATGAAAAGGTATTCAGAAACCAAGACAGGGTCAGCAGGACTTGTGTCAACTTCTGACATGCTTGCAGAATCTTCTCCTGTTGCAGTCAAGGGTGTGGATATTAGGGAGGAACACCGAGAAGTGGAGAGCCAACAGGCCTCAGTCTTTGTCTCAGAACCCTCCAAGATCATCTTCCGACTCAGAATCCATTCCATGAAGTGGGATGAGATGTACTCACATTACCTCTTCCAAAAGGTAGAGGGGAGCCCTTTGATCCACAGCTTTAAGGAAGAGGTCCGGTAGCACTCTTGCAAATGGCCATACTGAGGAGCTGCAAATGCTTCTATGCCATACTCCTTAGTTACTCCCATTGACTTCCATTGACTTGGCAATACAGGGGATTGATATCAAAATTCATGTACTTATTTACAAATCCTTCCATGGCTTCATCCCACCTAGCCCACTTAGCCTTTCCCGGCCAAGTATCCCAAATCTTGTCTTCCCCTGTTCCAGCTCTGGATTCTAATTCTCCAGATGTTCCCACACTCTGAGACTCCCACCTTGCATTGTTATCTCTGCACCTCCTTCCAAAAAATGTCAAACCACCTGTCCAATCTCCTGTTTAACAACTGACAATTTTTAATCATCCAAAACACTGCTGCCTTGTTCTAACATGCACCAAGACCTTTCATCCATCTCTTCTGTCCTCACGAAACGACCTAAACTCCTGGTTAAACAACATTTCAATCTTAAGACTCTTGCTTTCAATCCCGTCTGTTTCTGCAACCTCTCCCACACCTACAAATCACCCCACCCCCAATCTCTGCACCTCCAATTCCAGCATCTTGTTCAACCATGATTTTAAGCACTCTGCTATCGATGACTGTGCCTTCAGCTGTCTGTGTCTCAAGCTCTGGAATCCCTTCCCAAAACCTTTCTGCCTCTCTCCCCACCTCTGTGATGCTCCTATGAAACTTCCCATCGACCAAACTCTGGTCACCTGTTCTAAAATCTCCTTTCACGGCCTGGTGTCAAATTGTGTTTGATGCTGCTGCTATGAGTGTCTCAGGACCTTTTGCTGTGTAGCTGTCAGTTCCAGTTCCGTCATAATTCACCTTTAGGCTCATCGGCCACTACAGCACAGAATCAGGTCCTTTGTCCTGTCCAGTCCGTACCAAACTATTATTCCACTAAGTCCCAGCTGCCTGCACCTGAACCTCGCCCTCCGTACCCCTCCTATCCATGTACTTATCCAAATTTCTCTCAAATGTTGAAGTCAAGCCCTCATCCACCACTTCCTCTGGCAGCTGATTCCACATTTGCACCACCCTCTGAGTGAAGGTTCACGCTTAAGTATTTCACCTTTCACCTTTAACCTATGACCTCTAGTTCTAGTCTCACCCTTCCACCATGAGAAAAGCCTGCTTGCATTTATCCTATCTACATCCCTCATAATCTTGGATACCTCTATAAAATCTCCCCTCATTCCCCTGCACACCAGGGAATAAAGTCCTAACCTATTCAACCTTTCCCTATAGCTCAGTTCCCCAAGTCCTGGCAACGTCCTTGTAAATTTTCTGTGTGCTCTTTCAATCTTACTGATATCTTTTCTTTAAGTAGGTAAACAGAACCGCACACGATACTCCAAATTCGACCCTACCTTTGTGAAAGATTGTTTCTTTACATTATAAACACCAGTTTTGTTTTTATCAGACGTATCTGAAAATGACTTCAGGCATATTACTATCTTTACCTGCTGGTTCTTAATTATTTTGGTCAGTTTCTTCTTTTGTGTTCCCATGTCAGGTGGGTGTCACTTAAATGTTCCCTAGCCCATGGGAAAGGAGTTAAGGGCAATTTATACTTCTGCATTGAATCTACGCCGTAGGTACGGTGTAGCCACGTACGCTATGCCGTAGCCTGACGTACACCTCCCGAAAAATGTAACCACGCGTTGCGGTGACGCAAACAGCAACAACTGATTGGTTGGCTTGGTAGCATCGCATTTCCTCCTGTGCATTTCTGGTTGCCTTTTGTCTCTCAGTGGCCGGACAAGCACAGAAAATTCACCCTCCTTCTGCCTCAATCCATTCAATGCTCGTACACACCATCTCCTCCCACGTCTCGGCTCCTTTCTACGTTGCAGTAACTTCAATAAAAGTAACTCTTGTTCAACATTTATTAGCTCCAACTGCAACATGATGCGCTCAGTTTCAGTCGCCACTGCTTGAAGTACACGAAGAAACTCAACACAGTGGCATAGAAACCCCATCGCCAACTAGCGTTTTGGCGGTGAATTGCAGAGCGACGCGGACACACCAGTGCAGAAGTATAAATGCTCACAAGGGCATAGACCACTTGCACAGGCTACGGCATCGGCTACAGGTTAGAGCCGACGCAGAAGCATAAATCAGCCTTAACGGTGGGGCGGGTGGAGAAGGGACAAGTGGAGGCCAAGTCAGTCAGATGACGTCTTGCATCTGGCTTCGATCGGCTGTTTCTTTGTGGCAACTATTCACCTGTCTCTCTGCTGAGTGCACAGATTGTTCTTATTAGCACTTGTTGATGTGGAAATGTCTTTGGTACCATAGTATTATATGGGAGTTGAATTCCAAAACAGTCCAATTGGCTCAACTAATCTGTCTCAGTGTTTTGCCCCCCACCCCATACAAGAAAATAGTACTGATCATATTTACCCAATCAGCTCCTATCTGTCTTTAGACTTGTTTCCATCATGCACCTGTCCAGTCTTTCTGCTGCAACTGTGAACTATGAAAATTAATTCCATGGCTTCTCCAATATCTCCGGTCTTTTGTTTGAAGTTTCTTGCATTTACTGCTGTATCCATGGGCCTTTGCAGTCGATCCCATGACTACTACTGGTCCATCTTTGCAACATTTGAGAAAACACTGTCATTGCAGCATGCTGGGTTCCCTTTGTCCTTACCTACCAGCCCACGAGCCTCTGTGTCCAGCACTTCACTCTCCAAAACTTCTGCCATTTACAACGGGATCCTACCACTAAACACATCTTCTCCCTGCCCCCCCCACTCTCGCTTTCTGCTTGTCCACTCATCGCTCCCCACTGATCTCCCTCCTCCACTTATCCCTGTGAACTGCCCCTAGACCACCTCCCTCACCACTATTCAGACCCTTAAACAGTCCTTCCGTGTGAGGCGATAGTTCACCAGCAGGTCTGCCTGGGTCACCTGCTGTAACTTGGTGCAGCTTCCTCTACATTGGTGAGATTCGGCGTAGATTGGGGTATCATATATTTGAGCACCTTCACTCTATCTGCCACAAAAGGCAGGGTCTCCCAGTGGCTGTCCATTTCAATTCAACTTCCTATTCCCATTTTGGAGTGTTGGTTGTCTCCTCTACTGCTTGAAGAGGCCACACTCAGATTGGTGGCCTCTTCAAGCAGTAGAGGAGACAACCTCCTCCTTCCCTTTCTTCCATGGTCTCTATCAGATTACCTCTTCTCCAGCCCTTTACTTCTTCCAACTATCACCTTCCAGCCTCTCACACCCCCCTCCCCCTTCCCCCTCACCTGGTCTCGCCTATCACCTTCCAGCTTGTACTCCTTCCTGTCCCCGCACCACTTTATTCCAGCTTCTGTCCCCTTCCTTTTCAGTCTGTCCTGATGAGGGGTCTGTTTATTCCTGTCCAGAGATGGTGCTTGACCTGCCAAAGTCCTGTGTTAGTGTGAGCTGTGCTGTTCCAACAAGAAAGATTCCAGTTTCAAGGTCACTCAAGTTAAGAGCAGTGGGGTAATCAGGTTGTTCTCACTGAATCCTGGTCTTCATTGGTGTGTTTTCTTGCAGGGAGTGCTGTTGGAGAGAAGTGGAAACACACTAAATAAGGAGAAGTATGTGACCTAGCATGGAGCAGTGTGCAGGGGAGCCGGCTGGATTCGAACTGGGGACCTTTCGTCCCCAAGTCCGACTCTGATGCCACTACACCACCAGTCGGGTCACAGAAGGAGTATAGATGGGGAAATGCAAGCAGGCTTTTTCCACTGAGGTTGGGTGGGACTACAACTAGAGGTCGTGGGTTAAGCGTGAAAGGTGACAAGCTTAAAGGGGAACATGAGGGGAGACTCAGAGGGTCATGAGTGTGTGGAATGAGCTGCAAATGCAAGTGGTGCACGCAGACATCCCACCCTGCAAAAACTCATTTCAGGGAGGTAGCACCATCAATTTGCGAGAGACTCCTGGAACTTTCCAGAGAGGTGGGATAGCTGCAATAGAGCAGCTCCTTAGCAGATAGCCGGCTAGTTTAAATAACATTAGTTATGATAATGAATGAATGACACCTGTTAAACTCACCTCAACATGTCTTTTACAGTCTTAACCCACCATGGGCAATAGAAAAGTCACTGTTGCAAGCAGTGCAGCGAGCAACACTGTCATTATTTTTGACACCTGTTAGGCAGGGGTACACTTTAGTGTAGTCTGGGGTGAAGTACGTTTTATATTTTCTTTTTTCTTTTTTTGGAACACTCTGCCATCCATCCATCCTCTCTCCCTGCGCCCCCTCTCCCCCCCTCCCTACCCCTCCGCCTCTCTCCCCCCTCCCCCATCTGTGTGTGTGTTTGTGTGAAAAAAAATCGATTTCCAGGATATTGTACATAATTTGCAGCCATCAGGGAGCCGCTGTCAATGTGCGGGTGACTCCTGCAACTTCCGCGAGAGGCGGGATGTCTGTGCATGTGAGCTCAATTTCAACATTTAAGAGAAGTTGGGATGGGTACCTGGGTGGCAGTGGTGTGGAGGGCTATTAACCCAGTGCAGGTTGCTGAGAGTAGGCAGCTTAAATGGTTTTCTATGAAATAGATCAGCCTGGGGCCTGTTCCTGTGTTGTATGACCTATGGAAGGCTATCTTAAGTATGAAAAAACAGTGCCAAGGGAAGCTAGAGACAGAATCGGATGCACCTTAGCTTTGGCAGAGTTTGCATGCCATTACTTCCTACAAGGTGAAACCTAACATCATAAATGGCTGAATTAAGATGAATGCCTTTTATGTACACTTTGAAAGGCAGAATAAAATTATACATGTGTAATTCCGTGCAGCATCTTATATCTGTCTCAGAGGCCGACATCTGAACAGCTTTCCAGAGGGTGAACCCTTACAAAGCTTCAGGCCCAATGGTGCACCTGGCAAGGCACTGAAAACCTGTGCCACCCAACCAACCAGTTCTATAGGGAATGAATCTCATTGGTACTGAAAACCTGTGCCACCCAACCAACCAGTTCTATAGGGAATGAATCTCATTGGTACTGAAAACCTGTGCCACACAACCAACCAGTTCTATAGGGAATGTATCTCATTGGCACTGAAAACCTGTGCCACCCAACCAACCAGTTCTATAGGGAATGTATCTCATTGGCACTGAAAACCTGTGCCACCCAACCAACCAGTTCTATAGGGAAGGTATCTCATTGGCACTGAAAACCTGTGCCACACAACCAACCAGTTCTATAGGGAATGTATCTCATTGGCACTGAAAACCTGTGCCACCCAACCAACCAGTTCTATAGGGAATGTATCTCATTGGCACTGAAAACCTGTGCCACCCAACCAACCAGTTCTATAGGGAAGGTATCTCATTGGCACTGAAAACCTGTGCCACACAACCAACCAGTTCTATAGGGAATGTATCTCATTGGCACTGAAAACCTGTGCCACCCAACCAACCAGTTCTATAGGGAATGTATCTCATTGGCACTGAAAACCTGTGCCACCCAACCAACCAGTTCTATAGGGAAGGTATCTCATTGGCACTGAAAACCTGTGCCACACAACCAACCAGTTCTATAGGGAATGAATCTCATTGGCACTGCACCCACCCTTGCACCAGCTGGTCAACAACAATGCCTACGTCAGCCTACTGTTTATTGATTATAACTCAGTGTTCAACATCATCATTCCTTCATTACTGATCAACAAGCTTCAAAACCTGAGCTCCTGTACCTCCCTCTGCAACTAGACCATCGACTTCCTGATCGGGAGATCAAAAATAACATCTCCGCCTCCAAGACAATCATCAAAGACTTATTGTAACTTAGTTATTTTGTTTTCTGTATTGCAGCCACAAAAAACAAATTGCACAACATATGCCAGTGATAATAAATTTGATTCTGATTTTATAATGAAGGTCCACGAACAACGCATCATTATGCATTTTAAACACTATTTATTTTGAAACTTGTAGCAATTTACTGTCTTTGGGCTGTACTTTTGCAACTTTGCACTTTACAATTGCTGCAAAGCAGCTAATTTCCTGTCATATGAGACAGTATTAATGGACCTGGTTATGGTCTGACTGGAGACTTTGCTCCAGGAGCTCGTCATGCCCTTAACAATAAGTACTGTAGAACTGGTGAGTAAGGCGAACAGATTGAAATTACAAATGAGGCTAGTATGTGGATCCAGACAACACCAAGGAAACTCCAGTCCTTGTATCTATTCAAGAGACTGCAGAATGGATGAGCAAAATTACCATAGTACTATGGTATAAAGAATACATTTTCCAAAATCCCACCTCTTTCTTCTTGAGGTTCCCCTCAACTGGAAGGAAGTAAACGTAACCCCACTCTTTAACAAAGTTAGGAGAAGACAATTGCAGAGAAAATACTTAAAGCCTATCATTGAGTGAGTGGCAACAGCACATTTAAAAAAATAGGACTGATCAGAATTGGCGTGTAACTTGTTCAAGTTTGCTGAGAATTGATGAGGAAGACAGCTATGCTGCTCATTAGACTTTCAGACCTTGAATAAAGTGCCACAGAAGAAATCATAAAGCACATGGGATTGAAGGAAATATTCTTGTGTGCGTTGAGGATCAGTTAATAAACAGAAAATAATGACTAGGAATAAATAGGTCACTTTGAGATTGGGAGGTTGTTGACTAGTGTTGCAGGAGTTGATGTTGAGCTCTAATATTCAGTCAATATCAATGATCTTGTTGAGAGGGTTTACAATAATATACAGTATCCATGTTTGCTAATGATACCAAGTTGGGGTCTGTATGGCTTCTAATGATGGTGCAGAAAAGTCTTAAAGGGATGTACACACAAAATGCTGGAGGAACTCAGCAGATTTATGGGAATAAATAAACAGCTGATGTTTTGGGCCAAGACCCTTTATCAGAGCTGGAGAGGAAGGGAAAGATGCCAGAATATGAAGGGAGGGGTAAGGGAAGGAAGACAAGTTGGAAGGTGATAGGTGTGGACAGGTGGGTGGGGGAGAGAGGAAGTAACAAGCTTAGAGATGACAGGTGGAAAAGGTAAAGGACTGGAGAGTGGACCATGGGAGACAGGGAAGGAGGAAGGGCACCAGAGGGAGGTGATAAACAGGGAGGAGAGGTAGTAAGAGGCTAGAGTGGGGAATGGAAGGGGCAAAATTACCGTAAGTAATTCAAGTAAGAGAAATCAATGTTCATGCCATCAGCTTAAAGACTACTTAGTTGTAATACGAGGTGTTGCAGTGTGGGATACGGAAACAATGAGGTTGGTGGCAGTGGATGGAAGATCTCCAGAGTCGATGAGGTTGTTGGTGGTGTTAGAGACAATATCCTGATGGTCCCAAGTGAGGTCCTTTTCAAGGGGTCAGTAAGAGGAGGTGTCCAGAGAATTGACACCTGGTCCCAAGATTCACAAAGCTGAATGGTTGGGTAGGCCCATTGTTTCTGCCTGCTCTCACATCCACATACCACAACTCCATTTTATCCCTCTTGTTTCAGTTGCATCCCACCGACATCTGCAAGTCACCTTCCAGCTTCTTACATCATTCCCCCCTCCCCCATCCACTTGGCTTCACCTATCACCTTCAAGCTCGGTCTCCTTCTCCTCTCCCTACACTTTTATTCTGGCATCTTCCCCCTTCCTTACCAGTCCTGATGGAATGTCCCAGCCTGAAGCATCAACAGTTTATTCATTGTTGGAGCGTGGACGAAATCATCAGAGAGACAGAGTCACTGGTAGGTAAAAAGCAGCCTCTTTATTCGACAAAAGCTACAGCAGGCATCTTACGGACGGAAACACCTTCCGTAGAAAGGTCTGCTAGCCCAATGCGGGCTCAATATTTATATGCTAAACACAAAGGCAATCGCTACTTAAAAAGTTATAGACAATGCTTCCTTTTGAGGCTACATACAAAATATCACACCATCCTTTCCTTCCGACGCCAACATGTCTGGGTTGGTATCGACAGCCTTTAGGAATGTAAATTAAGTCTACGATACATTTATTTGGCATTTCCCATGCTAAGATAGAAAATAATTAATATTTATAATGTATAGATAATACTGTCTTCAAAACTACAGCATCAGGTCAAACTACGGCGCCAGAAGCATAGGAAGTGCATTGTCAAGTAGAAGTCTGGTGGCCAAAGTTATTTAAGTGTCTGTCTGTCTGTGTCTTGTTTTAGGATGGTCGGCGTCCAGCTTAATGGTGCATTACCACCACCCTCGGCTCCGGAATGTGCACTAGACCTATATTCTAAATCCCTTCACCTAAACACACACGCAGACACACACACACACACACACAAACCTACATTGTACCCTCCCATCTTTGACCTTCCTAGTACCCTATTCCTGTTTATCCGTCATATCCTATATAAAACCGCTGTACCCCTTAAAAACGCTAATAATATCCAGACTTGTGCTCTCTCACCCATGCCCAGCAACCCTTTTAATGTGAATTCCTGCACCCCCAACTCCCTTAATTTAATTCTCATCATCTCTCTCTGTCTCCCAAACTTCCTGCAACACAAAACTACATGTTCTACTGACTCCTCTTCCTGACATTCCTCACACAATCCTGTCTGGTGTTTCCCTATCGTTTTCAATGTTTTGTTTAATGCACAATGCCCCAGCTTTAACCTAGTCCACACAATTTCCTCTCTTCTGTTTCCATTACCTACCCTAGTACCTGCAACACTCTTTTGTATTTGATATAAATGCCTCCCTTTCCCCTCCCTGTCCCATCTTTCTTGCCACATTCGGTTGACTTTTTCCCAGATTACACACTGCTTTACTGATACTAATGTGCATTTCCACATTTTCTTTATTAACACCCTCTTTGCCAACTCATCCACCCTCTCATTCCCCTTCACCCCTACATGTGCTGGAACCCATAGAAATTTTACCTGACCTCCTTGATTTGCAATTCTTGTAACTAACTGAAGGACTTCATAAAGTACATCTTGCTGACTGTTTTTGTGAAAAGACCTTAAACTTGCTAGAACTGAGGATGAATCTGAACATATCAATGCTTTGACTTGTCTGGCTTTCTGCACCCATTGCAACGCAACCAACACTGCCAGCATCTCCACTGTAAACACCCCTAACTTATTAGATGTTCTTCTGCTGATTCCAGTTTCTTGTGCTGGTATTACCACCCCAAACCCTGTCACTCCTGTTTCAGGTTCCTTCGCACCATCCGTATAAATGTGAGTATAATCACTATACTTTTCCATCACATGACAGTTAAATGCATTTACCAAATCGGTTTTATATCTTTCTTTCCTTTTTACCTCTAACAAATGCCAGCCTATATCAGGCCATACAAGCTTCCATGGAGCTACTACTGGATAAACTACTGAAGGACTTATCCTCAGATCAAACACACCACATTCTTTCGCGATATCATTCCCTACCCGACTAAAGGTATCCCTCTGAAACCTCCCATTTTCCCAGCACTCCTTTAGCAGGGTGAGAATCATTGTGCCCCTGCAAGTTAGCCCAGTAGTTTGTCATCAGTTGCATCCTTCTTAGCTCCAAAGGCATTATTCCCATTCTACCTGTAGGGTGACACTGGTGACGTTTTAAAAGCCCCACTGCACACTCTCAAGGCCTGAGCCTGAATCACATCCAGTTTCCTTATAAGAGACCTAGCTGCTGATCCTTATACTATATTTCCATAATCCAATACAGATCTCACTAAGACCACATACATTCTCTTCAACGCTGAACAACTTGCTCCCCATTCCCTACCAGTCAAACATCTCATCACATTTATTACTTTTTTACATTTCTCCTCAACTTTCCTGATATGGTCTGCCCATGTTAATCGTGAATCAAATATAACTCCCAGAAATTTAAATGATACAACCCTTTCTAATTCAACCCCATACATCCTTAACTTCTTCCCTACCTCAACCTTTTTCCTGGTAAAAAATACAGTTTGAGTTTTATCTACTGAAAATCTACATCCCCAATCATAACCCCACTCCACCACTTCATCAATTGCTTCTTGTAGTTTCCTGATTATATGGTCCATGTTCCTGCCTCTTTTCCACAAGGCCCCATCATCCGCAAACAGTGACCTACCTATATCCACTGGTACCTTTGTACCAGTATCTTACATATATGTATCTTACATATACTTGATGTTAATGCAATTGGTCTGTAGCTCGTGGGTTTTGACGGATCCTTGCCAGGCTTCCTTACTGGAATTACTACTGCTTCTTTCCATGCACTTGGTAATCTTCCCTCCTCCCACACTCTGTTATAAAAATGCAGCAACTTCAAGAGCGCTCCTTCTCCGAGATTTTTTAGCATCACAGAGCATATCAGATCTTTCCCTGGGGAGGTTGGTCCCGATCTCTTTATTGCTCTCACTATTTCTGCTAATGTAAATGGATCATCAATTATATCATCTGTCCCTTCCCTCCTGTTTAACACACCTGGGTGTTAACTCATTATTCTTTCCCTTCTCCTTCTCCCTTCTTAAGACAAATTTTCTGAACTGTGTATCAGTACAAATGACTTGGCCATGACCTCAGCCTGATCCCTACTGGAGACTGCAGTTTCCTCCTCAGATATCATTACTGGATATTCCCATTCCCTTCTATCTCCTCCCATCCTCTTAATCATCCCCCATATCTCTCCCACAGGTGTTGTTCTTCCTACCTTGTCGCAAAAACTCCTCCAACTTGCCCTTTTAGCTTGACGTATAGTTCTTCTCACCACTGCCTGTGCTTTCTTATATTGAACCAAATGCTGCATATTATGGGTTCTTTTAACTAGCCTGAATGCTCTATTTCTGTTTTTTACAGCCTGACAACATTCCTCTGTCCACCATGCTACCAGTTTCCTATTCATCCTATTTTTACTCCTGGGAATAGATCCTTCTGCTGCCATGATAATTGCTGAAGTCACCTGACTGTTTAATTCATCTACATTTCCAGAAATATCAATCTTTGTCAACCCTTCTTCACTCAACTTCTGGAACTTACCCCAATCTGCTTTTCCAAACACCCACTTTGGGGTTCCGCCACCTGGTCTTACTTCAACTCTTTCACCCACTGAACATAAAACTGGGTAGTGATCACTGCCTACTGTTGAAGCAGTCCAAACTCCCCAGTTACTAATGCCAGCCAAGGTATTAGACACTAATGTAATATCTAACACTGACTCAGTTCCTGTTGTTATGTCTATCCTTGTGCCTCTACCATCATTCATACACACCAAATCCCTTTCTTCCATCAAATCTTCAATTACCTTTCCATTTGGATCTGTAATCTGATTCCCCCATATTGTGCTTTGAGCATTGAAATCTGCACACCACACTACTTTATGTCTGTTTTGTCCTTGTATCTTTAATAGGCTGTCCAAATCCAACCTTTTACATGGATTGTAGTAGTTAATTATAACCACTCCCTCCCCTCTCTCCCACACTTCCACCACCATGTATTCCTGATCATCTCCTTTTTCCAGTACCCTATATGGTATACTTTGCTTGATTAACATAGCACAGCCCCCTCCTCCCCCTAGATTTCTATCCTTCCTTATCATTGTATACCCATATACCACAAAGTCTAAAGTTGGTTTCAACCAAGTTTCCTGAATACACACTACATCCGGTTTTACAACCATTTCTTTAATGAAGTGCTTGAATTCCTGGCTATTGGCCAGTAAGCTCCTTGCATCCCATTGTAAAAGAATCACCATAATTAGTATTAACCAACACATGACACTTCCTGGCTTGACTGAATAGTGAGGTTCTCCCTCACTTCCTCCCATGTCAGTCCTACTAACCCTAAATGGTTTACTGCTGCTTTTACCACCAGCTGAATTTTGTCACTTTTTGACTTTACCTCAGCCGTACTATTAACTACTCCTGCAATGAATGTTACTGGAGCCTGTTTGTCTACATAAATCCTGTCATTTGTTCTTTGTTGCATCTCTCATATCCCTATTGCTCCCTGTTCATTAGGAGCATTATTCTATTCTCCTGACATTCTTACAGCTTCTGCATAAGTGATCTTTCTTTTCACTCTTATTTCTTGAATTTTAGTCTCCCGTCTGACAACCTCACACCCACTATATGCAACATTATGAGCTCCTCCACAATTGCAGCATTTTGGTTGCACTCCTGTTCTGTACTTTCCATATTCATGATCACCCCCACATCTAGCACATCTCCTCTACCTTTTACAGTTTTTAGCTATGTGTCCAAACCTTTGACAATTATAGCACCTCAGTGGCTTTGGCACATACACCCTTACTGGGTAACTCATGAAACCCAGGAACACCTTCCTGGCACTCTTTCTTCTTCAAATTCAATCAATACTGTTTCACTTTCCTTTTTCACTCCCTCCTTTGTTGTTTTCAGTCTTTGAACATTCATTACTTTCCCTCCTTTGATATTCCTCTTTATCTCCTCCATATTTATACTCATTGGTACCCCCATGATCACACCTTTACAACCACTATTTTGTGCTCCCACCCTCCCAGTGTATTCCACCTTGCATTTTCCTATCTCTTTTAGCTTGAGTGCTTTCTCAAGTTGTTCCTCATTCACACATCTTACCAATAAGTTGCCATCATTAAGGACTTTTGCAAATACTATTTCCCCTATCTTATTTGCCAGAGTTGTTGTTAGCACAAACGGGTCAATTTTCTTCATATGTCCCTGAGCCTTCTCATTAAACCTAATTATGACAACACCTCCTCTCTGAGCTTGTTCATCTTCCTCACTTTCAGAGCTTTCTCCACTATCATTTCTTATTCTTCTATTCCCTTTGTCTTGGTTATTATTCATCCGACCCCTCACTACCTCCTCATTCCCTTTATTTCTCCCTTCACAATAATCCACCTCTCCCCAGCTGCCTACCTCTGATCCCAAGTCCCTATCCCTCTCCTTCTCCACTTTCTTGCCCTCAACCCCACCTCTTATCTTGTCCGCCATTACCGGACCCACACGACCCCCTCCCAACAATTTCCGTTCCTTCCCCACTCTCTTTCCCTCAACAGGTTCCAAACCACATTCACGCATCAAGCAAAACACAGCCAGCTTCCCGTCGAGCCAACTCCAGTTCCAGCCTCAGCCACCACGCCCTGGTCTCCTCGCCGGTATCAGCTGCCAACTCCCCAGCCCACCCTTTCATTTAAGTGTAATAGAACTAGAACTTTTATTTACAGCAGCAACTGCAACCACGTTTACCATAGAAGTTTCTCGATGATTTCTCCGAACACTGTTCAATCACGTTCTGACACGTGATACCTGCTGTTCGACGAACGCTTCCCTGTGCTGGCGACCAGCCGCCAGGAGAGTTACAGCGAGGAAGTAGCAGCCGGTAGCCCCGGTATCGAGGACCTGCTCTCTCAGCTTCGGCAAAAGGATAACGATCTCATCCTGGCCGCTGAGCTCGGCAAAGCCTTGCTGGAGAAGAACCAAGAGCTTACCGATCAGTACGAGATAATGCAGAGAGAGGTCACTGACAAACTGGAGGAAAGATAATGTGGCAAATATAAGGGAATCCTTTCATCCTGCTCACCTCCCCTCTCCAAGCGTCTTTGACCCTGTTTCACATCGCATTCGTATTTCTGCCCAATTTGGTAGGGTCATTAACCATCGGCACCCCAACTTGTCATCCTTCCTATTCGTAACCACTACTATGTCATTGGACTCCACCGCTTCCCACACCATTGCATCCCATTTTTACGCTAATATATTGCGTCCACGACATTAACATCTCGCAGACTCGCCCTAATGCTGCGCTGACGCCTGAGTTCTGATGATCTGACGTCATTACATTGGCCGGGAACCGAATCCAAGACCCTCAAACACTGGTAATATATTTGGAAATGCGCTCGTGTCCACGCTTTAATGTTCCGTGATTAATCTGGAAAATGCTATTGAGACGTGTCGAATATATCAATTTAATAGCAATAATATTACATAGTAAGGATAAGAAAAGTAGTTCGCCCCCTTTCATCTTGAGGTACAGGGTCAGTCCTGGTTTCGGTGTGCATTGATCGTTGCAAGGGCTTTTAAAGGCGGTAACTCAGGAAAATGTTGTTGCCGTGGTTAGACTACGAATGTAGCGTTTGTCCTTGCTGTTCGGCGCCTTCCCGAGGTTGGCAATGTCTGTTCTGAAATAGTATCTGTCTACCTGTTGCAGATACCTGAAACTACATGAGGCCCCGCTCCATCTTCTCACTTTCAGTCAAACAAGCGAAGTGGGCATGTCTTACTCATTCAAGCTTGGTTCAACGCTCAAACCGAATCAGTGTGCGGGATGTGCGCTATTTATATACAGCATGGTGGGGAAATGATTAGCAGCAAAATATTTCTTGTATGCAAATTAATATTTTGTCTTAGGTTTTCTTAAAGAATTTTAAAGATAATGAAGGAGAGTCAAAGTAGACAAGTTGTGGCGAAGGCTGGAATGGTGGGTTGGAAGGGAGGAGAATGGTATTATGGTAGTAGAGCAAACACGAGGAATTCTGCAGATGCTGGAAATTCAAGCAACACACATCAAAGTTGCTGGTGAACGCAGCAGGCTAGGCAGCATCTCTAGGAAGAGGTACAGTCGACATATCGGGGCCGAGGCCCTTCGTCAGGATGAACTGATAGAAGAGCTAGTAAGAGATTTGAGAGGGGGAGGGGGAGATCCAAAATGATAGGAGAAGGCAGGAGGGGGAGGGATGGAGCCAAGAGCTGGACAGCTGATCCTCTCATATCCCTTTTGCCAATCACCTGTCCAGCTCTTGGCTCTATCCCTCCCCCTCCTGTCTTCTCCAATCACTCTGGATCTCCCCACTTTCAAATCTCTTACTAGCTCTTCTTTCAGTTCACCCTGACGAAGGGTCTTGGCCCGAAACATCGACTGTACCTCTTCCTAGAGATGCTGCCTGGCCTGCTGTGTTCACCAGCAACTTTGATGTGTGTTATGGTAGTAGGAAATGGTATTGGATCAAAGAGAGAGAAACTGATTACCTTGGAGGTCTGGTACAAACATTAGCTTCCTTCCTGATCTCTAGTGTTGTCTGTGGAGTCTACACATTCGTTCTGAGATCCCACCAGATGCATCCATTCCCATTAGGAACTTGCTGTGCTGCTACTGAGGCACACTCAAAAGATGTGCAAGTTACTAGGTTAATTGATTATTATAACAGGAAATCAGATTAGTGTAAATGAGCTCTTTGATAGAACGGACACAATGGGGCAAATGTACGAGGTCCCTATGTTGTACAATTCTGTGACTAATAACAGGGGCCAAGCAGAGCTGGGACAGCCACTCATCCTGACATGAGAGGAAGTGGAGAAAGGCTCATTGCAGAAGTTTGTTTATGCCCAGAATCTTTATGGAACATTCTCCTCTCTGAACTTCAGTAAGATACCTAGTTGAGGTGCAGGTTGCCTTACACAAAGTCCTCACTGAAATAAATCACCAGCTACAATTACAACAACAGGGAAAGAACAGCATTGCCTTTTAATGTGGTGACAAATCTTTAGCATTTGGCTTCTCTCAGATTGGAGCTGTTTTTAATAACTCACAGTTAGTTGTCCTCTGTTGTGTAAGAGATATTAAGACTGTTCAAATTTACTGAGAATGTGCAGTAATTTCACTGGAGTTGCAAGCTGAACTAGGGTACAGGGCACAATTACTGCATGCACATAATTTGCAGGCAACACTGGTATATTTTAGAAGGTCATAGCATTTCCTCAAGATCCAGTTGACGTGACCATTGGCAGTGAATCATGTAGGTCAGTGCCCAGCATACTAAATGCAGTCATGATACATTCATTCTGTGGTGGTCCACCTATCCCATTTAGTAAGCACCCAGTGCTTCTGATCCTACACCATCCTGTTCTGCAAGGGGCAATACAATTTGTCGGTAAGTGTCACCTGGTTGACATGGTTATCTTGGTTGAAACGAGCAGTTTGTGTAACCTGTGAGATTTGGGTTTGGGGGTCAAATGTTGGTGCATGGATAGAACAGGTGATGTACTCTAATGTTACATATGAGGCCTGATTTATAGTCTGATGCAAAACTGGTGATTTACTAGTCAATTAGGCTGTTGGTGCAGTTAATGGAATATGACTTTTGAAGGTAGGCTCATTGATCTTGACCGTTCTTTTGAGATCATTAAAAAAATCGAAGCAGAATTAGGTCACTTTGCCTATTCATGTATGTCCTACCATCAGTGCAATCATGGCTGATCTTCTACCTTACTAACCCTGCATCCATTTATCAGAATGGTGGATTCCAGTTAATGGGGACACATCAGGATCAGTACATTTTGGCCCAATGAAGTGGCTGCCACAATTAGCCAAAGTTTCATGAAAATAGTTTTAAAAAGGCTAACTATGTTCAACTGAGTAACAAATTATGTATTTAAATAAATACAGAACAAATTAGAATATTACCAATATAACTGTAGTACTATGATAACACCTAATAGTTCTCGACAGCAGAGTTCATACAGTGTACGCTGCTCTGTTCTTTTTGATTGACTGTAAATGAACAAAATCAGTGTTGAAGTCATGTCAAAAATTGTTGCTTTGTCACTTGGCATCAGTAGGCTCAAATGAATACCATAGCACAAGCATACGCAATTGATGCTATTTAAAAGCTATTTGCTCTAAGCATGTTGTAGTGTCTCATGGCCAGACACATGCACACAACTGATGCTAGTTAGAAACTGTTGCATTCTCCAAATCCTCATTTTCATTGTAGCATTCAAGATGATTGTCAATATCTTAACTTTCTTCGTGGTTTCTAATTTGTTGAAGCAGTGAAATTGTTTCATTTTCATTCCCAGCCATTTCTTGCATCTCCAAGCCTGACTGCTTGAAACTGTAGTGAGAAAAACAGTTCTGAATTGTCTTACTGCTTATTTCTCTCTACCTATCCCTGACATAAACCACTGCTTTTTTGAACACAAGCTGATGATATTTAAAAACTGTTCACTCTAAGCACAGTGTACTATTTAATGACACACAAGTGCACACAACTGACACTAGTTAGAAACTGTTTGGCAATACTCTCCCGTCCCAGTTAAGAGACATAGTGTCCCAAATAAGTGAGGAAATTCTGGCTATTTTTTTGATTAGTTTATGTTGATTTAGAGTTGTCCCAAATAAGTGGCTGTCTGGATTAACTGATAGGATAACTAACCAGAATCCACTGTACAGTATATCATTTATTCACACCCAGTCCACTCTTGGTGCAAGGTCTCAGCCTGGAATATCAACTTGTATTCTTCCTCTGCAGATACTAATTGATGAGCTAAGTTCTTTCAGAGTTTTGTTTTTGCTGGCAGATCCCAGAATCTACAGTCTCGTTTGTTTTCATATCCTTTATTAGCTCGAGAGACCAGATCTCTTTACAATATTCCAGGCACAATCTTACCAGATATTTATATAAATGTACTTGAATGTTATTATTCTTGTACTCCTTCTTCTTTCAATAAAGACGAGCAAACCATTTGTCTTTCTAATTGTTTGCTGTATTTTGGCATCAGTGATTCACGTACACTGGTACCCAGGTCACTCTGAGCACCAACTCCTTACAGTCTCTCATCATTTAACTACTCTACTTTTCTATTTTCCCTACCAAATTTCCTCTTGCACTTTTCCACATTACACTCCATCAGCTGTGACCTTGCAGATTCACATAACCTGCATGAATCCATTTAAAACCCAAAAGATACTGCAGATGCTGGAAATCCAGGACAACACACACAAAACGCTGGAGGAACTCAGCAGATCAGGCATCATCTATGGAAATGAATGTTAGAGTGAATTTTTTGGGGGTAATGATTTGTTTACATTTAAGTGACTTTGGCCACCAGACTTCTACTTGACAATGCACTTCCTATGCTTCTGGCGCCGTAGTTTGACCTGATGCTGTAGTTTTGAAGACAGTATTATCTATGCATTATAAATATTAATTGTTTTCTATGTTAGCATGGGAAATGCCAAATAAATGTATCGTAGACTTAATTTACATTCCTAAAGGCTGTCGATACCAACCCAGACATGTTGGCGTTGGAAGGAAAGGATGGTGTGATATTTTGTATGTAGCCTCAAAAGGAAGCATTGTCTATAACTTTTTAAGTAGCGATTGCCTTTGTGTTTAGCATATAAATATTGAGCCCGCATTGGGCTAGCAGACCTTTCTGCGGAAGCTGTCTCCGTCCGTAAGATGCCTGCTGTAGCTTGTGTCGAATAAAGAGGCTGCTTTGTACCTACCAGTGACTCTGTCTCTCTGATGATTTCGTCCACGCTCCAACAATGAATAAACTGTTGATGCTTCAGGCTGGGACATTCCATCAGGACTGGTAAGGAAGGGGGAAGATGCCAGAATAAAAGTGTAGGGAGAGGAGAAGGAGACCGAGCTTGAAGGTGATAGGTGAAGCCAAGTGGATGGGGGAGGGGGGAATGATGTAAGAAGCTGGAAGGTGACTTGCAGATGTCGGTGGGACGCAACTGAAACAAGAGGGATAAAATGGAGTTGTGGTATGTGGATGCGAGAGCAGGCAGAAACAATGGGCCTACCCAACCATTCAGCTTTGTGAATCTTGGGACCAGGTGTCAATTCTCTGGACACCTCCTCTTACTGACCCCTTGAAAAGGACCTCACTTGGGACCATCAGGATATTGTCTCTGACACCACCAGCAACCTCATCGACTCTGGAGATCTCCCAACCACTGCCACCAACCCTCATTGTTCCCTTATCCCACACTGCAACACCTCGTATTCCAACTAAGTAGTCTTTAAGCTGATGGCATGAACATTGATTTCTCTTACTTGAATTACTTCCGGTAATTTTGCCCCTTCCATTCCCGACTCTGGCCTCTTACTACCTCTCCTCCCTGTTTATCACCTCCCTCTGGTGCCCTTCCTCCTTCCCTGTCTCCCATGGTCCACTCTCCAGTCCTTTACCTTTTCCACCTGTCATCTCCAAGCTTGTTACTTCCTCTCTCCCTCACCCCTCCTCCACCCACCTGTCTACACCTATCACCTTCAAACTTGTCTTCCTTCCCTTACTCCTCCCTTCATATTCTGGCATCTTTCCCTTCCTCTCCAGCCCTGATAAAGGGTCTTGGCCCAAAACATCGGCTGTTTATTTATTCCCATAGATCTGCTGAGTCCCTTCAGCATTTTGTGTGTACATCCATTTAAAACTTCTCTGCATCATCAGACCCCAACTTTGTATCATTAGCAAACATGGATACTGTATATTACTGTAAACCCTCTCAACAAGATCATTGATATTGACTGAATATTAGAGCTCAACATCAACTCCTGCAACACTAGTCAACAACCTCCCAATCTCAAAGTGACCTATTTATTCCTAGTCATTATTTTCTGTTTATTAACTGATCCTCAACCCACACAAGAATATTTCCTTCAATCCCATGTGCTTTATGGTTTCTTCTGTGGCACTTTATTCAAGGTCTGAAAGTCTAATGAGCAGCATAGCTGTCTTCCTCATCAATTCTCAGCAAACTTGAACAAGTTACACGCCAATTCTGATCAGTCCTACTTTTTTAAATGTGCTCTTGCCACTCACTCAATGATAGACTTTAAGTATTTTCTCTGCAATTTTCTTCTCCCAACTTTGTTAAAGAGTGGGGTTACGTTTACTTCCTTCCAGTTGAGGGGAACCTCAAGAAGAAAGAGGTGGGATTTTGGAAAATGTATTCTTTCTACCATCGTACTATGGTAATTTTGCTCATCCATTCTGCAGTCTCTTGAATAGATACAAGGACTGGAGTTTCCTTGGTGTTGTCTGGATCCACATACTAGCCTCATTTGTAATTTCAATCTGTTCGCCTTACTCACCAGTTCTACAGTACTTATTGTTAAGGGCATGATGACCTCCTGGAACAAAGTCTCCAGTGAGACCATAACCAGGTCTATTAATGCTGTCTCATATGACAGGAAATTAGCTGCTTTGCAGCAATTTTAAAGTGCAAAGTTGCAAAAGTACAGCCCAAAGACAGTAAATTGCTACAAATTTCAAAATAACTAGTGCTTAAAATGCATAATGATGCATTGTTCGTGGACCTTCATTATAAAATCAGAATCAAGTTTATTATCACTGGCATATGTTGTAAAATTTGTTGTTTGTGGCTGCAATACAGAAAACAAAATAAATAAGTTACAATAAATCTTTGATGATTGTCTTGGAGGAGGAGATGTTATTTCTGATCTCCCGATCAAGAAGTCGATGATCTAGTTGCAGAGGGAGGTACAGGAGCTCAGGTTTTGAAGCTTGTTGATCAGTAATGAAGGAATGATGATGTTGAACACTGAGTTATAATCAATAAACAGTAGGCTGACGTAGGCATTGTTGTTGACCAGCTGGTGCAAGGGTGAGTGCAGTGCCAATGAGATACATTCCCTATAGAACTGGTCGGTTGAGTGGCACAGGTTTTCAGTGCCAATGAGAATCATTCCCTATAGAACTGGTTGGTTGAGTGGCAGAGGTTTTCAGTTGCAATGAGATACATTCCCTATAGAACTGGTCGGTTGAGTGGCACAGGTTTTCAGTGCCAATAAGATTCATTCCCTATAGAACTGGTTGGTTGGGTGGCACAGGTTTTCAGTGCCAATGAGATTCATTCCCTGTAGAACTGGTTGGCTGAGTGGCACAGGTTTTCAGTGCCAATGAGAATCATTCCCTATAGAACTGGTTGGTTGAGTGGCACAGGTTTTCAGTGCCAATGAGATACATTCCCTGTAGAACTGGTTGGTTGGGTGGCACAGCTTTTCAATGCCAATGAGATTCATTCCCTATAGAACTGCTTGGTTCGGTGGCACAGGTTTTCAGTGCCAATGAGATTCATTCCCTATAGAACTGGTTGGTTGGGTGGCACAGGTTTTCAGTGCCAATGAGATTCATTCCCTGTAGAACTGGTTGGCTGAGTGGCACAGGTTTTCAGTGCCAATGAGATTCTTTCCCTGTAGAACCGGTTGGTTGGGTGGCACAGGTTTTCGGTGCCAATGAGATACATTCCCTATAGAACTGGTTGGTTGGGTGGCACAGGTTTTCAGTGCCAATGAGATACATTCCCTATAGAACTGGTTGGTTGGGTGGCACAGGTTTTCAGTGCCAATGAGATTCATTCCCTGTAGAACTGGTTGATTGGGTGGCACAGGTTTTCAGTGCCAATGAGATACATTCCCTATAGAACTGCTTGGTTGGGTGGCACAGGTTTTCAGTGCCAATGAGATTCATTCCCTGTAGAACTGGTTGGTTGGGTGGCACAGGTTTTCAGTGCCAATGAGATTCATTCCCTGTAGAACTGGTTGATTGGGTGGCACAGGTTTTCAGTGCCAATGAGATTCATTCCCTGTAGAACTGGTTGGTTGGGTGGCACAGGTTTTCAGTACCTTGCCAGGTGCACCATTGGGCCTGAAGCTTTGTCAGGGTTCACCCTCTGGAAAGCTGTTCAGATGTCGGCCTCTGAAACAGATATAAGATGCTGCAGGGAATTACACATGTATAATTTTATTCTGCCTTTCAAAGTGTACATAAAAGGCATTCATCTTAATTCAGCCATTTATGATGTTAGGTTTCACCTTGTAGGAAGTAATAGCATGCAAACTCTGCCAAAGCTAAGGTGCATCCGATTCTGTCTCTAGCTTCCCTTGGAACTGTTTTTTCATACTTAAGATAGCTTTCCATAGGTCATAGAGTCATAGAAAAGTACAACACAGGAACAGGCCCCAGGCTGATCTATTTCATAGAAAGCCATTTAAGCTGCCTACTCCCAGCAACCTGCACTGGGTCCATAGCCCTCCACAGCACTGCCATCCAGGTACCCATCCCAACTACTCTTAAATGTTGAAATTGAGCTCACACGCACAGACATCCCGCCTCTCCCGGAAGTTGCAGGAGTCACCCGCACATTGACAGCGGCTCCCTGATGGCTGCAAATTATGTACAATATCCTGGAAATGGATTTTTTTCACACACACAGACACACACACAAACACACACACACACACACACACACACACACACACACACACAGAGACACACACACAGATGGGAGGGGGGAGAGAGGGGGAGGGGAGAGGGTGGAGGGAGGAGGTGGGAGGGGAGAGGGGGTGCAGGGAGCGAGGATAAATGGATGGCAGAGTGTTCCACAAAAAGCAAAAAGAAAATATAAAACGTACTTCACCCCAGACTACACTAAAGAGTACCCCTGCCTAACAGGGGTCAAAATAATGACTGTGTTGCTAGCTGCACTGCTTGTAACAGTGACCTTTCTATTGCCCATGGTGGGTTAAGACTGTAAAAGACATGTTGAGGTGAGCTTAACAGGTGTCATTCATTCATTATCATAACTAACGTTATTTAAACTAGCCGGCTAGCTGCTAAGGAGCTACTCTATTGCAGCTATCCCACCTCTCCCGGAAGTTCCAGGAGTCTCTCGCAAATTGATGGTGCTACCTCCCTGAAATGAGTTTTTGCAGGGTGGGTTGTCTGCGTGCACCACTTGCATTTGCAGCTCATTCCACACTCTCATGACCCTCTGAGTTTCCCTTCATGTTCCCCTTTAAGCTTGTCACCTTTCACCCTTAACCCATGACCTCTAGCTGTAGTCCCACCCAACGTCAGTGGAAAAAGTCTGCTTGCATTTCCCCATCTATAGTCCTGTGACCCGACTGGTGGTGTAGTGGCATCAGAGTCCGACTTGGGGACGAAAGGTCCCCAGTTCGAATCCAGCCGGCTCCCCTGCACACTGCTCCATGCTGGGTCACATACTTCTCCTTATTTAGTGTGTTTCCACTTCTCTCCAACAGCACTCCCTGCAAGAAAACACACCAATGAAGACCAGGATTCAGTGAGAACAACCTGATTACCCCACTGCTCTTAACTTGAGTGACCTTGAAACTGGAATCTTTCTTGATGGAACAGCACAGGTCACACTAACACAGGAGCTCAGCAGGTCAAGCACCATCTCTGGAGAGGAATAAACAGACCCCTCATCAGGACAGACTGGAAAGGAAGGGGACAGAAGCTGGAATAAAGTGGTGCGGGGACAGGAAGGAGTACAAGCTGGAAGGTGATAGGCGAGACCAGGTGAGGGGGAAGGGGGAGGGGGGTGTGAGAGGCTGGGAGGTGATAGGTGGAAGAAGTAAAGGGCTGGAGAACAGGGAATCTGATAGAGATCATGGAAGAAAGGGAAGGAGGAGGGGGGAACCAGAGGAAGTGAAGAGAAGGGTAAGAGAGGAGCCAGCATGAGGGCTGGAAACAGAGAGGAGGGAGTGGGGAAAGATTACTGGAAATTGGAGAACTCGGTGTTTGTGCCATTAGGCTGGAGGCTATCCAGATCGAATATGAGATGTTGCTCCACCAATCTGAGTGTGGCCTCTTCAAGCAGTAGAGGAGACAACCAACACGCCAAAATGGGAATAGGAAGTTGAATTGAAATGGATAGCCGCTGGGAGACCCTGCCTTTTGTGGCAGATAGAGTGAAGGTGCTCAAATATTTGATACCCCAATCTACGCCGAATCTCACCAATGTAGAGGAGGCTGCACCAAGTTACAGCAGGTGACCCAGGCAGACCTGCTGGTGAACTATCGCCTCACACGGAAGGACTGTTTAAGGGTCCGAATAGTGGTGAGGGAGGTGGTCTAGGGGCAGTTCACAGGGATAAGTGGAGGAGGGAGATCAGTGGGGAGGGTTGAGTGGACAAGCAGAAAGTGAGAGTCGGGGGTGGGGGGAGGGAGAAGATGTGTTTAGTGGTAGGATCCCGCTGTAAATGGCAGAAGTTTTGGAGAGTAATGTGCTGGATACAGAGGCTCGTGGGCTGGTAGGTAAGGACAAAGGGAACCCAGTGTGCTGCAATGACAGTGTTTTCTCAAATGTTGCAAAGATGGACCAGTAGTAGTCATGGGATCGACTGCAGAGGCCCATGGATACAGCAGTAAATGCAAGAAACTTCAAACAAAAGACCGGAGATATTGGAGAAGCCATGGAATTTGTTTTCACAGTTCACAGTTGCAGCAGAAAGACTGGACAGGTGCATGATGGAAACAAGTCTAAAGACAGATAGGAGCTGATTGGGTAAATATGATCAGTACTATTTTCTTGTATGGGGTGGGGGGCAAAACATTGAGACAGATTAGTTGAGCCAATTGGACTGTTTTGGAATTCAACTCCCATATAATACAATGGTACCAAAGACATTTCCACATCAACAAGTGCTATTAAGAACAATCTGTGCACTCAGCAGAGAGACAGGTGAATAGTTGCCACAAAGAAGCAGCCGATCGAAGCCAGATGCAAGATGTCATCTGACTGACTTGGCCTCCACTTGTCCCTTCTCCACCCGCCCCACCGTTAAGGCTGATTTATGCTTCTGCGTCGGCTCTAACCTGTAGCCGATGCCGTAGCCTGTGCAAGTGGTCTATGCCCTTGTGAGCATTTATACTTCTGCACTGGTGTGTCCGCGTCGCTCTGCAATTCACCGCCAAAACGCTAGTTGGCGATGGGGTTTCTATGCCACTGTGTTGAGTTTCTTCGTGTACTTCAAGCAGTGGCGACTGAAACTGAGCGCATCATGTTGCAGTTGGAGCTAATAAATGTTGAACAAGAGTTACTTTTATTGAAGTTACTGCAACGTAGAAAGGAGCCGAGACGTGGGAGGAGATGGTGTGTACGAGCATTGAATGGATTGAGGCAGAAGGAGGGTGAATTTTCTGTGCTTGTCCGGCCACTGAGAGACAAAAAGCAACCAGAAATGCACAGGAGGAAATGCGATGCTATCAAGCCAACCAATCAGTTGTTGCTGTCTGCGTCACCGCAACGCGTGGTTACATTTTTGGGGAGGTGTACGTCAGGCTACAGCGTAGGGTACGCGGCTACGCCGTACCTGTGGCACTAATTCAATGCAGAAGTATAAATTGCCCTTAACTCCTTTCTTTTGGCCTAAGGAACATTTAAGTGACACCCACCTGACTTCGGAACACAAAAGAGGAAACTGACCAAAATAATTAATAAAAAGCAGGTAAAGATAGTAATATGCCTGAAGTCACTTTCAGATACGTTTTATAAAAACACAATTGGTGTTTATAATGTAAAGAAACAATCTTTCACAAAGGTAAGGTCAAATTTGGAGTATTGTGTACAGTCCTGTTTACCTACTGAAAGAAAGGATATCAGTAAGATTGAAAGAGCGCACAGAAAATTTACAAGGACGTTGCCAGGACTTGAGGAACTGAGCTATAGGGAAAGGTTGAATAGGTTAGGACTTTATTCCCTGGTGTGTAGGGGAATGAGGGGAGATTTTATAGAGGTATCTAAAATTATGAGGGATGTAGATAGGATAAATGCAAGCAGGCTTTTCCCATGCTGGCAGGGTGAGACTAGAACTAGAGGTCATAGGTTAAAGGTGAAAGGTGAAATACTTAAGGGTGAACCTTAAATCAGAGGGTGGTGCAAATGTGGAATCAGCTGCCAAAGGAAGTGGTGGATAAGGGTTTGATTTCAACATTTGAGAGAAATTTGGATAAGTACATGGATAGGAGGGGTACGGAGGGCAAGGTTCAGGTGCAGGCAGCTGGGACTAAGCGGAATAATAGTTTGGGATGTACTGCACAGGACAAAGGACCTGATTCTGTGCTGTAGTGGCCTATGAGCCTAAAGGTGAATTATGACGGAACTGGAACTGACAGCTACACAGCAAAAGGTCCTGAGACTCTGGTAGCAGCAGCATCATCAAATACAATTTGAGACCAGGCCATGAAAGGAGATTTTAGAACAAGTGACCAGAGTTTGGTCGATGGGAAGTTTCATAGGAGCATCACAGAAGTGGGGAGAGAGGCAGAAAGGTTTTGGGAAGGGATTCCAGAGCTTGAGACACAGACAGCTGAAGGCACAGTCATCAATAGCAGAGTGCTTAAAGTCATGGTTGAACAAGATGCTGGAATTGGAGGTGCAGAGACTGGGGGTGGGGTGAATTGTAGGAGTGGGAGAGGATGCAGAAACAGGAGACGGGATTGAAAGCAAGAGTCTTAAGATTGAAATGTTGTTTAACCAGGTGTTTGGGTTGTTTGGTGAGGACAGAAGAGATGGATGAAAGGTCTTGGTGCATGTTAGAACAAGGCAGCAGTGTTTTGGGCGATTAAAAATTGTTACTCACTAAACAGGAGATTGGGCAGGTGGTTTGACATTTTTTGGAAGGAGGTGCAGAGATAACAATGCAAGGTGGGAGTCTCAGAGTGTGGGAACATCTAGAGAATTAGAATCCAGTGGAAGACATCTGCTGTATACCGGACACTCAAGTGTGTCAGGGAAGTGAAGTATGTGCAGTGAAAATTACGACTGAGAAGGTGTTCAGGAAACTTAATGGCCTGAGGGTGGATAAATCTCCTGGACCTGATGAAATGCACCCTTGGGTTCTGAAGGAAGTAGCTGGAGAGATTGCGGAGGTATTAGCAATGATCTTTCAAGAATCGATAGATTCCGGCATTGTACTGGATGACTGGAAAGTTGCAAATGTCACTCTGCTATTTAAGAAGGGTCGGAGCAGCAGAAAGGAAGCTACAGACCTGCTAGCCTGACATCAGTGGTTCGGAAATTGATGGAATCGATTGTTAGGGATGAAATTACGGAGCACCTGGAGGCACATGAGAAGATAGGCCAGAGCCAGCATGGCTTCCTGAAAGGAAAATCCTGCCCGACAAATCTACTGCAAATTTTTGAGGAGATTGCAAGCAGGGTAGGCAAAGGAGATGCAGTAGACTTGGTGTATTTGGATTTTCAAAAGGCCTTTAACAAAGTGCCCACGAGCGGCTGCTCAGCAAAATAAGCACCCATGGAATTACAGGGACGTTACTAGCATGGGTGGAGCATTGGCTGAACGGCATAAAACAGAGTGGGAATAAAGGGATCCTATTCTGGCTGCCGCTTACCAGTGGAGTTCCACGGGTCGGTGTTGGGACTGCTGCTTTTTACAATGTACGTCAATAATTTGGACTATGGGATTAATGGATTTGTGGTTAATTTTGCCGATGATACCAAGATAGGTGAAGGAAATAGAGAGCCTGCAGAGAGACTTGGATAGTTCAGGGGAATGGGCAAAGAAGTGGCAAGTGAAATACAATGTTGGAAAGTGTATGGCCATGTTCTTGGGTGGAAGAAATAAACAGGCAGACTATTATTTAGATGGGGAGATAATTCAAAATGCAGAGATGCAAAGGGACTTGGGGGTCCTTGTGCAGGATAGCCTAAAGGTTAACCCCCAGGTTGAGTTGGTGGTGAACGCGACGAATGCAATGTTGGTATTCATTTCTGGAGGTATAGAATGAAAGAGCAGGGATGTGATGTTGGGGCTCTATAAGGCATTCGTGTGACCACACTTGGAGTATTGTGTGCAGCTTTGGGCTCATTATTTTAGAAAGAATATACTGACATTGGAGAGGGTTCAGCGAAGAGTCACGAGAATGAGTCCAGGAATGAAAGGGTTACCGTATGAGGAACGTCTGGCAGCTCTTGGGCTGTATTCCCTGCAGTTCAGGAGAATGAGGGGAGGGGGATCTCATAGAAACATTCCAAATGTTAAAAGGCCTGAACAGATTAGATATGATAAAGTTATTTCCCATGGTCAGGGAGTCTAGGACAAGAGGGCACGACTTCAAGATTGGAGGATATCCATTTAGAAGAGAGATGCGGAGAAATTTCTTTAGTCAGATGGTGGTAAATTTGTGGAATTTGTTGCCACAAGTGGCTGTGGAGGCCAAATCATTGGGTGTATTTATTAGCCAGGGCATCATGAGGAGGCAAGGGGAATGGGGATGACTGGAAGAATTGGATGGCGGAGCAGACTCGATGGGCTGATGGGCCTACTTCTGCTCCTCCATCTTATGGTCTTATGATTAAGGGGAGGTTTCTTTGGTGAGGGACACTAAGGTTGGGCTTGGGGCTTTTGTTAGGAAGAGATGAAGAGAGAAGACGCCAGAGAGAAGAGGTGAAGGGCCCGTTCCCTTGCTGTACTTGTCTCTCCACATTGACTAAATCTTCATTGACTAACTCTGATTTGTGTGCAAGACCTTGGTCTAAAACCCAGTGAACAGCACAGAAAGCTACCTCAAAAAGAAATGTAACAGAAGGAAAAAATTAAAAGGAAACGAAACACATGACATGCTTTTTACGAGTTTCTGCTCCGCAAAAGTCGCAAGGCGGTAAATCCTGCACCTCTCTGGTGTGCAACACGAAGCAGCGTTTACCTTAATCCACTTTATTAATTAAAGCAGTCAAAAGAATGATGTAATATACAAATTAGGAGAAAGACGTCCACTGGTAACAGGTTAAACGTGCCTAACACAATCTCTAAAATCACTCAAAAAGCTAACAGAGATTAAATTACGTGATTTGCAATATTGAAATGGCATCCCAAATGTGACTAGACCACTGGAATGATACAATATTGTGTAATTCTGGTCGGGAAGAGAAGCTTAGCTATTGAAAAATCTACTTTAACTAATATGTACAGAAGCAATGGCTGCCGAACCAAACCATCAGGTAATCACAGCATCCACTGGCACTGCTGTTCAAGTCACTGGAATAATGAGGTCGGCATTGAAAGTCATTTCAATAACTGTCTAACGGGCACTCTTTCTTTTAATGTTAAAAACAATTAAAAGGGAAATTAAGGTAGGTCAAAACTTAGCACATCATTCAGCAACGTGGGGACAATGAGTGCAGACACATGAGGCCCCATTAAATGTGGGCCCCACCTTAGGAACCATCAATGTGGAACCCACTCCTTCACCAGGCCCCATGAAATGCGAAACCCTCTCCTACATCAGGGTCAGGACCCATTAATGTGGACCACTTCCCCAAGCCAAGGCCCATCCAATGTGGGCCCCTCACTGGGCCCCTCCTCTGCCACCCCATCCGAGAACAGTTTCAGATTGGACAACATCTTCAGTTTTAATTCGAGCATTTGCCACTGGATGCTGGGAATACAAGCGAAGGTGTTTTGGGAAAGGAGGAGGAGGCATACTGGATACAAGTGACTGTCGACAGAGCAGCAAAGCTAATAACCTCACATCCTTGTTAACAGTTAAACCCATCGGATACACAATGCCACTGGGTACACTACAGTCAATGAAAATAAATAGGGGAAGTAGACAGCTTGATATCTCAAGCTAAATTGAGACAGCAGAAAGACTGCAGAACTAGAATCTACAAGGCAGCTAAAATCCAGTGACACTACGTACGAGACATTTACATTTCCAGGGGTAATTCTTTAAAGAGTGTTGTGTATGTGGCCTGGCTACACAACAATGCTATTAATAAAAATGCTGGAGACAGGAGCGAAGTTTCATGGTTCTTTACTAGTAGAAAATGATGCAGAACACACTCATACGTATCAATGTGCGCCTAATAGCGCATGCAACGATGTGTTACTACAACATAAAGTAGTCCCCATATTATACAGTAGGCTGACCCGGCTGATGCTGTAGTGGCGTCACCCCGAGTTTGAATCCAGCCGGCTCCCATGCACGCTTTCCATCCATGCTGGGTTACGAGCTGGTGATCTCTTTGGAAACTCACCCGGCAGAAGGCAATGGCAAACCACTGCTGTCACTTGCCTCGTACGCGGTTCCCCACTCCGTCAGAGAGGCGTGGAGGGAAATCGTCCGGCAACTGGAGAAACTCCGGATGTGACGTAACTTTCCTTTTTCCTATACGGTACAAAGAGAGAGTGAAGAAGGTTTTCAAAGATGTCAGCGGCAGATCTCGTTGCAAGTCTGGACAGCCGTTTCTTCACTCCTTTCTATGATAAGGCAAGCACTAGATAAGAAGGAAAACATGCAGATTAGATATTAAAAGGAGACAAAATGGGAACGTTTCTGAAGATAATCAGAACACGCATCTATCTGTAAGCTATGACGACAACTTGTGGGAATTCTAGCGATGGAGTATGTCATTTCTAAAATATTGCAAGTGAATTCATACATTGCCAACTCTTAATTCCTGTTGCTTCAAGACCTATTCGGGGAGATGGGACTCGTCAGCTCATCTAGGAGAAGGAAAATTCTGATCTCAAACCTCTGCTGCCTTGCGGCTGTACCCACTCACAGGGAAGGCTTCGGGAGTAAACCCGGAGCTGGAGTCCCTAAGGCAGTCCTACGCTGAATGACAACTCCTGTGGTGCTCCTGGTACCAAACTCAATCTGCCGTTCCTTTGGGTGCATGCAGACGGGGAGCTTGCTACATGGGGCAACAGCTTGCTCTCCATATCGTACTGCTACCTCCCTGAAATGAGTTTTTGCAGGGTGGGATGTCTGGCACTAGATTTTAACACCCGTTCCTAAACCCTAAAAATCACCTAATATAAACACAGAACTCTTTACTGAGGATTGTACTCAAAACTTTGGATTGGTTCTTAAAATATTCAGCTTACAGAAACAGGGAGGCAAGTAAGAGATACAACTGAGAACTTCATGCTTGGCTCTATAACAAGGTTTATAATTCTGAACAATTAGTAAATCCCTTTAACTGGAAACAGTTCCAAATATCACAGCATTGTTCCAGCAGCTCGAATAACCCTCTTGCTGGTTCAGAGTTTTGAATCCATAATTTGTGTTTTATCCCCTTTAACGAACGTGCTGAGGACTGCATGTTTCTCCCCGACCCTCACTCGTTACACGTGCAGATTACAAAACACACATCTTTATCTTAAAGAGCCTTTTCTACCATCAGTGCCCCCACAGCAGGAACCCAGCAGACACCCATCTTGTCTTGTGCTCATCTTCAGAGACCCAGTGACAGACTCTGGGACAATGCAGGCCACAACTGCTCGAAGGGAGAATGCTTATGCTCGTACCGAGCTGGGTCCAAAGCCACAACTTACCAGTCATGGCTTCCTGCGCAAAGTACTTTACGTCCATATCTTGGTCCTGACCCAATTTCTCCAATATTGGTTTGAACTCGTTCTGTAAAGTGCTGTGATTTAAAAGCAAGTTTTAGTACCTGTGACCTTCAAAACAAGACAGCAGCACATTCACTTAAATCTAAAGCGATACTGGATATTACCCAGATTAAAATCTCCTCTTTCTGCCTCTCACGCAGGCTCCCACTACCACAACTGATCGTTTACTGGCCAGATACGGGTTAGAGCTCAACTAGCAGAGTACGGTCACAAACTGCAGCTGAGCTCATTTGGGTTAGTGGATGCAAAAGGAGAATAATTCGGATGCCGCATTTTTATGCCGTTGAAGAGAGGGGGCACTGAATGCATAAACTTCCTTTTAATGCAATCCGTCTGTTATTGCTTTCCACACAAATTCCAATCAAATCACAAACGCACAATTTCACAAAAATCGTTCACCGGACGGGTTGGCGGGGTGGAGATACGTTGCTACCAAAGGAGGTGCAGGGTGCTCCTTCCCTCCGCAGACCTGCAGGTCACCCTTGGGCAAGGTGCAACACCTGCTTAAGCCCCCCCACCTGATCAGGGTCACGCAATGCCGTGGGAGCAGATGGTGGACAGTCATGTGTGCAGCCGGTGCAGATCACAAGTCCTGGTTGTGCGACCACTGATGCCGGGCAGACAATCTCTGAAGAGGACTGATAATGGCTGGGGGGTGGGGGGGGGGGTCACCTCATCTTGTAAAAACACACACGGCCCAGAAGGCGTCAATGGCACAAACCAGTTCTGCAGGATAATTTGCCAAGAACAACCGTGGCCATGGAGAGACCACGATCGCCCACGTCACATGCTGATGAAGATGGTGGTGGCGTTAACTGAAATCTCACTGTGCGGTTTTCACTTCTAACCAGGATTTATCCATCAGTGGTTGAAGGAGAGAGGGAAAATGTATTAAAGAAGATTGGAGGAGCAAACTTTTCATGCAGGAGTTGGTAGCTGAGCTGCCAAAGGAGGTGGTGGTGGTGCAGGCCGGAACAAAAACCTGGACAGTCACTTGATAAACCTCTGGTTAGGTCACATTTGGAGTACTGAATTCAGCTCTGGTCTCCCCTCTAAAGGGCGTGGAAACTTTGAAGAAGGTACAGAAGATGTTTACAGGACGTTGCCTGTGATAAACCGCTGGTTAGGTCACATTTGGAGTACTGAATTCAGCTCTGGTCTCCCCTTTAAAGGGTGTGGAGACTTTGAAGAAGGTACAGAAGATGTTTACAGGACGTTGCCAGTGATAAACCTCTGGTTAGGTCACATTTGGAGTACTGAATTCAGCTCTGGCCAGCTCTTTAAAGGGTGTGGAGACTTTGGAGAAGGTATAGAAGATGTTTACAGGACATTGCCAGTGATAAACCTCTGGTTAGGTCACATTTGGAGTACTGAATTCAGCTCTGGCCAGCTCTTTAAAGGGTGTGGAGACTTTGGAGAAGGTACAGAAGATGTTTACAGGACGTTGCCTGTGATAAATCTCTGGTTAGGTCACATTTGGAGTACTGAATTCAGCTCTGGCCTCCCCTTTAAAGGATCTGAAAAAGGTACAGAAGACATGCTGGCTGGTACTGCAGATGTTACCGGAGAGGTTGCTTTCTCCAGGGTGATGGAGTCTGAGGGAGGGACGAGCTGATAGAAGTTTACAAAATTCTGAGGCAAAGGCAGACGGCTCACAGTTGAGATGTAAAAGCCAGAAGAGAACAGCTCAAAGATGTGCTGAGGATTTGAGTACCTGGAACACACCGACGGGTCTGGTGGAAGTGGATGCAGGTATGAAACAAGAACAAGTGTTTACGATCCAATGAAGGGTCACGATCTGAAACGTCGACTGGTTATTCATTTCCATGGACGCTGCCTGATCTGCTGAGTTCCTCCAGCGTTTTGTGTGAGCATTGAAGTATTTAAGACACTGTTAGACAGGCAAATGAACGTGCGGAGAATGGAGGATATCGGCCACGTGCGGGCAAAAGGACACGGTTCAATTAGGCGCTGCTTTATTTATAAAGTCTGCAGGTGTTGGAAACCCAGAGCAACACACACAAAATGCTGGAGGACCTCAGCAGGTCAGGTAGCACCTATGGAAATGAATAAACAGGTGACGTTTCGGGCCCAGACCCTTCGTCCGGACTGAAAAGGAAGAATTAGTTTGGTACAACATTGTGGGCCAACGGGCCTGTTCTACAGGTTCAGTGAGCAAGACAGAGGGATGTGGAGTTAGTGTGGCTGAGTGGGTTTACAATAGCAAGGAGTGATTGTCAGTATAGATGCAATGGACAAGAGGTCATGCTTCTATACCGTACAACTGACTATATCCAGAACCCAAAGGAATATTGCGCATTGCTTGGGAAAGCTGTAGTAAAATGAGGCCCTTGGAATACAAAGGCAGTGGAGAGACCTTAAACAGGTAATTTGGAGGGTAGAAACGGGCTACTAAATGTTCTTGGTGAGGATGTCCTTTCTTTAAAAAAAAGGGGAGAAGGCAGGCGAGTGGGGTTGAGGGGAATAATAAATCAGCCATGATACAATGGCCGTGCAGTATCGATGGGCCGAACGGCCTGGTTCTGCTCCTGTGTCTTATGGCCTTAACCTCTGGATAGAGAAGAAGATCGTTTAAGGGTACCAAAGGATCAAGGTCAAGCAGGAAAGTGAGGCAAACACCACAGGGGAGGGGGAGGCCCGAGGGTTAAGTTTATGCCCCTCCCCCATGCAGTACATGGAATGAGCTGCCAGAGGAACTGGTTGAGGCAGGCACATTAACAACTTCAATAAGCACAGGTACGCGGGCAGGAAAGGTTTAGAGCAAGGGTGCACTACTATTTTGGTGCCATGGATCATTACGCTAGGGGTCCATGAACCCCAGGTTGAGAACCTGGGACGATGGGACTGGCAGAGACGGTGGTCTTGGCCGGATTGGACCTGTGGGTACAAAAGACGGTGCGACTCCATCACTAAATGCCACCACAGTGGCGTCTCAATTTCCATTCCAAACTGGAGGTGAAACATTCTCCACAGGCCGGGTTATAAGCCCCAACTCAAATACTTACCTGGCATCTAAAACCGGTCCTATTTTCTGCAATGATTTAGCCACGTTGAAGCGAATGTTTGCCACCTGATCGCCTGCCATCTGGAGAACCGTCGGCAGCATGTGCTTTGCTGTGATTTCTTGGCCACAGGCTTCAGACAACACCTAAAAAAAACCAGCAGAAAATGCAAACGTTCATTCACAGCCCCGAACTTCACGAAGCAAGACTGAAGAAAAGATCATCGATCTGATTTGTGCGACGCTCAGAATGTATTTTGCCCCATGATAAAAAGGCATAGTCCACACTGGCACCAATGATCACCCGCAAGGAGAGAGATGAGGTCCTGCAACGGAGATTTACAGATCAATAGACAAGTTGTAAAGAAAAAGTGCTGGTATATTGTAATCGCTGGACTACCCCTTCTGCCATGTACGAGCGAGTTTAGAAACAGGAAGGCAGGACGGCTGAAATGTACAAAGTGTGGGTGCAGAGCAGACAGCATCACTGGGATCTCTTCCATGACAAGGTGACCCAAGCCAAGAGGGAACCAGGATTATAAGACGCAAGAGCGGAATTCGGCTATCGAGTCAAATATGATGGCAGAATATAGCATTAGTGGTCAGACTCCTGGCACTGTGGAGGATCAGAGGAATCTTGTGGTCAGAGTCCATAGGACACTCAAAGTTGCTATGCGGTTGACTCTGCGGTTAAGGAGGCATACGGTGCATTGGCCTTCATCAATCGTGGGATTGAGTTTAAGACCCGAGAGGTAATGTTACAGCTATATTGGACCCTGGTCAGACCCCACTTGGAGTACTGTGCTCAGTTCTAGTCGCCTCACTACAGGAATGACGTGGAAGCCGTAGAAAGGGTGCAGAGGAGATTTACAAGGATGTTGCCTGGATTGGGGAGCATGCTTTATAAGAATAGGTTGAGTGAACTCGGCCTTTTCTCTTTGCAGCGTACGAGGATGAGAGGTGACCTGATAGAGGTGAACAAGATAATGAGAGGCATTGATTGTGTGGATAGTCAGAGGCTTTTTCCCAGGGCTGAAATGGCTAGAACGAGAGGGCATAGTTTTAAGGTGCTTGGGAGTGGGTACAGAGGAGATGTCAGTGGTAAATGAGGTGGAGGATAAATGCGTGGCTGAGGGATTGGAGCAGGGGGCAGGGATTCAGATTTCTACATCATTGGGACCTCTCTTGGGCCAGGTGTGCCCTGTACAAAAAGGACGGGTTGCACTTCAATCTGAGGGGGACCAATATCCTGGTAGGGAGGTTTGCTAAGGCTGCTGGGGAGAGTTTAAACTAGAATGGTTGGGGGCTGGGAACCGAACTGAGGAGACTAGGGAAGAGGGGGTTGGCTCACAAACAGAGAAAGCTTGTAGACAGTGCGAGAGGGAGGATAGGCAGGTGATAGAGAAAGGATGCTCTCAGACCGAATGTTTGAGATACGTCTATTTTAACGCAAGGAGTGTTGTGAACAAAGCGGATGAGCTTAGAGCGTGGATCAGTACTTGGAGACATGATGTGGTGGCCATTAGAGACTAGGATGGCTCAGGGACAGGAATGGTTACTTCAACTGCTGGGTTTTAGATGTTTCAACAAGGACAGGGAGGGAGGCAAAAGAGGTGGGGGCGTGGCACTGTTGATCAGAGATAGTGTCACAGCTGCAGGAAAGGTGGACGCCATGGAGGGATTGTCTACGGAGTCTCTGTGGGTGGAGGTTAGGAACAGAAAGGGGTCAATAACTTTACTGGGTGTTTTTCAGAGGCCACCCAATAGTAACAGGGATATCGAGGAGCAGATAGGGAAACAGATCCTGGAAAGGTGTAATAATAACAGAGTTGTCATGATGGGAGGCTTTAATTTCCCAAATATCGATTGGTGGATCCCAAGAGCAAGGGGTTTAAGATGGGGTGGAATTTGTTAGGTGTGTTCAAAGGTTTCTTGACACAATATGTAGATAAGCCTATAAGAGAAGACGCTGTACTTGATCTGGTATTCGGAAATGAACCTGGTCAGGTGTCAGGTCTCTCAGTGGGAGAGCATTTTGGAGATAGTGATCATAATTCTATCTCCTTTACCACAGCACAAGGCTAATAGGAAGGAGCTTAAGAAGGAAATTAGGAGAGCCAGAAGAGGCCATGAGAAGGCCTTGGCAGGCAGGGTTAAGGAAAACCCCAAGGCATTCTACAAGTATGTGAAGAGCAAGAGGATAAGACGTGAAAGAACAGGACCTATCAAGTGTGACAGTGGGAAAGTATGTATGAAACCAGAGGAAATAGCAGAGGTACTTAATGAATACTTCCGTATTCACTATAGAAAAGGATCTTAGTGATTGTTGTGATGACTTGCAGCAGATTGAAAAGCTTGAGCATGTAGATATTAAGAAAGAGGATGTGCTGGAGCTTTTGGAAAGCATCAAGTTGGATAAATCGCTAGGACTGGATGAGATGTACCCCAGGCTACCGTGGGAGGCGAGGGAGGAGATTGTTGAGCCTCTGGTGATGATCTTTGAATCATCAATGGGGATGGGAGAGGTTCTAGAGGATTGGAGGGTTGCCGATATTGTTCCTTTATTCAAGAAAGGGAGTAGAGATAGCCCTGGAAGTTATAGACCAAAGAGTCCTACCTCAGTAAGTTGATGGAGAAGATCCTGAGAGGCAGGATTTATGAACATTTGGAGAGGTATAACATGATTAGGAATAGTCAGCATGGCTTTGTCAAGGGCAGGTCATGCTTTACAAGCCTGATTTAATTTTTTGAGGATGTGACTAAACACAATGATGAAGGAAGAGCAGTAGACGTAGTGTATATGGATTTCACCAAGGCATTTAATAAGGTACCCCATGCAAGGCTTATTCAGAAAGTAAGGAGGCATGGAATCCAAGGGGACATTGTTTTGTGGATCCAGAACTGGCTTGCCACAGAAGGCAAAGAGTGGTTGTAGGCAGGTCATATTCTGCATGGAGGTCGGCCTCAGTTATCTGTTCTGGGACCCTTACTCTTCGTGATTTTTATAAATGACCTGGATGAGGAAGTGGAAGTGGAAGTGGAGGGATGGCTTAGTAAGTTTGCTGAGACACAAAGGTTGGAGGTGTTGTGGGTAGTGTAGAGGGCTGTCAGAGGTTAGAGCGGGACATTGATAGAATGCAAAACTGGGCTGAGAAGTGGCAGACGGAATTCAACCCAGATAAGTGTGAAGTGGTTCATTTTGGTAGGTCAAATATGATGGCAGAATATAGTATTAATGGTAAAACTCTTGGCAGTGTGGAGGATTAGAGGGATCTTGGGGTCCGAGTCCATAGGACGCTCAAAGCTGCTGCGCAGGTTGACTCTGTGGTTAAGAAGGCATACGCTGTATTGGCCTTCATCAATCATGGAACTGAATTTAGAAGCCGAGAGGTAATGTTGCAGCTATATAGGACCCTGGTCAGACCCCACGTATAGTACTGTGGTCGCCTCACTACAAGAAGAATGTGGAAGCCATAGACAGGGTGCAGAGGAGATTTACAAGGATGTTGCCTGGATTGGGGAGCATGACTTATGAGAATGGGTTGAGTGAACTCGGCCTTTTCTCCTTGGAACGATGGAGGATGAGAGGTTACCTGATACAGGTGTGTAAGATGATGAGAGGCATTGATCATGTGGATAGTCAGAGCCTTTTTCCCAGGTCTGAAATGGTTGCCACAAGAGGACACAGGTTTAAGGTGCTGGGGAGTAGGTACAGAGGAAATGTCAGGGGTAAGTTTTATACTCAGAGAGTGGTGAGTGTGTGGAATGGGCTACCGGCATCGGTGGTGGAGCCAGATATGATAGAGTCTTTTAAGAGACTTTTGGATAGGTACATGGAGCTTAGCAAAATAGGTGGCTACAGGTAAGCCGAGTAATTTCTAAGGTAGGGACATGTTCGGCACAACCTTGCGGGCTGAAGGGCCTGTATTGTGCTGTGGTTTTCTATGTTTCAATGCAAGTTTTTTTTATGCAGAGAGTGGTGAGTGTGTGGGATGGGCTGCCAGAGGCGGCGGTGGAGGCGGAAACGATCGGGTCTTTGAAGAGACACCTGAATGGATACATGGAGCTTAGAAAAATAGAGGGCGATAGGTAAGCGGAGTAATTTCTAAGGTAAGGACATGCTCGGCACAGCTTTGTGGGCCGAAGGGCCTGTATTGTGCTGTAGGTTTTCTTTGTTTCTATGAGTCTCCTCTGCCATTCCATCATGGCTGATTTATTTTTCCTCCCAACCCCATTCTTCTGCCTCCTCCCATATCTTTTCACGCCCTTAACAAATCAAGAATCTATCAACCTCCACTTTAGATATACTCAATGACTTGGCCTCCAAAGCCGCCTGTGACAATGAATTCCACCGATTCAGTACCCTCTGGCTAAAGAAATTCCTCCTCACTTCTGCTGTAAAGGGACGTCCTTCTATTCTGAGGCTGTGCCCTCTGGCCCCAGACTCTTGCGCTATTGGAAACCGCCTCTGTGCGTCCCTTTTATCCATACCTTTGCTCGAGCACTTTGGGAGGGTTTAAGCTGGTGAGGCAGCAGGGCTGGGACACAGGATACTAGTGTAGCAGGTGTTAACTCAGAATTCTATGTCAAACTCACTGAACAGGCAGGTCCGGTAAGCAGAGAAGGCAGAAATAAGTGGGAAAGCAGGAGAGGGCTGGGAGGTTTAACCACATGTTTCCGAACATAGAAATTCACAGCACATTACAGGCCCTTCGGCCCACAATGTTGTGCCGACCAGGTAACCTACTCTAGAAACTGCTTAGAATTTCCCTAGCGCAGCAGTCCCCAACCACCGTGCTGCGGACCAGTACCAAGCCACAAAGCATGTGCTACCGGGCCGCGAGGAAACGACATGATTTGGCGATAGGAGTCGCTGCACCTTTCCTCATTCCCTCTCACCCACTGTTCAGCTTGAACACACGCGAGGTCATTACTCGCACATCATCCATGTCAGCATGGGAATAAGATCAGCTCCTCGAGCTTGCAAATGACGGCGGGCTGAAAAGTATGTTTGACATAACATCTCTGGCGACATTCTGGATCAAAGTCAAGGCTAAATATCCTGAGATAGCCATGAAAGCACTGAAAACGGTGCTTCCATTTCCAACATATCTCTGCAATGAATGCAACGAAAACTAAATTGCGGAAAAGACTGGACATAAGGAACCCCCTTCGAGTATCGCTGACTCCCATCAGCCCGTGATAGGACCGTCTTGTTGCAGGGAAACAAGCCCAGGGCTCCCACTGAATCAGCGATATTGGTGTGTTGCAATGATTTTATATGCTCATGCGGGGAAAATACGTGCTGTGTGTTTAATATCCAAATGTTACTTAAAATGTTATGATGCTATTGATTTATAAGTGACTTGTAGAACCATACAACAATTACAGCACGGAAACAGGCCATCTCGGCCCTTCTAGTCCGTGTCGAACTCCACTCTCACCTAGTCCCACCGACCTGCACTCAGCCCATAACCCTCCATTCCTTTCCTGTCCATATACCTATCCAGTTTTTCTTTAAATATTTTCTTTTTCTTCCTTCTTGTCATAGGAAGCATGGAGAATATCTAGAGGGCACACAGGGGAGACTTGCCAGGAGGCTGCCTGCATTAGAGAGCGTGTCTTATGAGGAAAAGTTGAGTGAGTTGGGGCTTTTTCTGTTTGGAGTGAAGGAGGATGAGAAGTGTGGATAGAGTGGACAGCCAGAGACTTTTTCCCAAGGCAGAAATGGCCAATACCAGACGCATAATTTTGAGATGATTGGAGGAAGGTACACAGGTAAGATTTTTGTTTCACACACACAGAGTGGGTGGGTGTGTGGAATGCCCCGCCAGGCGTGATGGTAGAGGCAGATGCATTAGGGGCATTTGACAAATTCTTAGATAGGCACACAGATGATAGAAAAATGGAGGGCTATGTAGGAGGGAACGGTTAGATTGATCTCAGAGTAGGTTAAAAGATCAGCACAGCACTTTAACACAGTGCTTTAACGTTCTATGTTCTAGGTACAATTGCTCTGCCTAGTTTGCCAACTAACCAATTCACCATCATTAGCACTAACGCTGCAAGACAAAGCTCACATTTTTATGTCATCTTCTAAACTTCTAGCCACATCCAAATCATTTACAGGAGAGTTCCAGCACAGATTCCTGTGGTACGCCACGGGGTAATCACAAAAGCTGATCAGCAAATCAACTTTGAACCCAAATTGTGAAGTTACTTCGGATCCCTCGGTCTCTTGCTCATTTGGGGATTTTGTCAAAATATTTACCGAAGTCCCTGTAGACAACACCAACTGCATGAGTACACCCGTAACTCCAAGAAACTCAAACTGGCCGACAGAATCACCGCTTGCACGCTGACCATTTCTGATGAAGCTCTGTCCAAGTGCAGCTGAATCCCGTCCCTCGAGACTTTTTACAACACCCTTTCTACCACTGATGTTAGATTCACAGCTCTGTAGTTACCAGTTGCTGCCTTCGTCGAAGAACGGCACCGTACTGCTGGGATCCAGTTACCTGGCACCTGTTCTGTGACAATTTAGGATTTTAAACAACCAGGATCCTTGAACACACACAAAATGCTGGAGGAACTCTGCAGGCCAGGCAGCATCGGTGGAAAAGAGTACAGCCGACATTTCCAGCCGAGACCCTTCGGCAGGAGTGGAGAAAAAAGATGAGTAGATTTAAAAGTTGTGGGGGGGGGTGGAAGGTGAGTGGAGAAAGAAATACAAAGTGCTGGGTGAAACCAGGAGGGGGGAGGGATGAAGTAAAGAGCTGAGCAGATATCACAGAGTGAGAGAAGGTTTCACTGACTCCCGTCGAAGGGAAGCAGAGATCACGGAGGGGGAGCAATGAGAGAGCAATGGGAGCACTGAACTCTCAAAGAGACCTTGGGAGCTCAGCCCTTCCTTCCCATAACAGCCAAGGATACATTTCATCAGGCCTTGGAAATACATCCATATCCAACCCCACTAAAGACTCCTAATAACTCGGTTTCTTGCCCTGCTCGAGTTTTCCAGCCACATCCTTCTCTCACTCTGTTTCTCACGAAGTTTTCCTGGATCCCCCCTCCTTTGGGCCATTCCCTTTGAAATCGTTCGTGCTGATATCAGAGAAGTTGAGGTTCTGTACTGCTATAACCTGATAACTCGCACAACTGTGTTTTGCCTTTCTCCTTCGTATCCAGGACATCTTTGAGGAGCAATGCCTCAAAAAGGCGGCATCCATGGTGAAGGACCCCCACCACCCAGGACATGCCCTCTTCTCACTGCTACCCTCAGGAAGGAGGCACAGAAGCCTGAAAGCACACACTCAGCGATTCCAGAACAGTCTCTTCCCCTCTGCCATTTCTGAATGGACACTGAACCCATGCTCTACTTCACTACTTTTTATTTCTGTTTCCGCACTATTATTTTATATATTTACTGTAATTCACAGTTTTCTCTGTTATTATGTTTTGCACTGTGCTGCTGCCACAAAGACAGCAAATTTCACGACATTATGCCGGTGACGTTAAACCTGATTCTGATATCCTTGCTCCTGTACCTCATGCTGAATACTGGGAGAGCTGTCACATGTGACCACTCCTAGGGACTACCTGTACACTGTTACTTGAAGCTCTTTTTGCATATTCCTCCAAGGAATGTGTGGGCATCACAGGTTGAAGTGGTATTTAATTCCTTTGTGGTGGGCTGCAGCCCTTGAGGTGTGGGTGCACCCACAATGCAGTTAGGGTGGGTGATCCAGGATTCTGACCCAGTCAGAGTCAATGCCCTGGTTCAGATTTTTACTGCTATGCTGTAGGCATTTCATTTTAGCAGTTCTGTAAGAGCAATCTGTTCTGCTTTCAGCCTGTTTGGGTCTGAGCTCAGGAATGAGGTGTCATCCAATCAGGATGGTAGAATTGGGAGAAGGTGCTAGAGATTACTGGGCAGAGAGGTCTTTGTTCGGCCGGAGCTGGGAGAAGACAGGAGGAGAGATGGTGGACGATGAGGGTGCTTTCTGCAGATGAATGGCTTCAAGGAGGAAGGACCAATAATCCCGTGGGAAAGCCTCTTTGTTCAAGATGGATTTCCAGTGACCTTCGGAAGGTGCTGTGTGCTTTCACACAGACCGAGGGAGGGTCCAGCGCGCGATTTACGGAGAAGTTCAAGATTTGAGCTCCAGTGTGCAGTTGTGACTTTTTAAGTAGAATGGGCCCTTTTTGCTTTTTTTCTCTTTCTTTCCTTTAATAACTCTTTGCTTAAGTTAACATTCTTAAATATACTCCTGAATATTTCTATGCAGTGTACAATCTGTTATTTTCTGCTGACAGGCGATTGCCAGGGGCAGTAAATCACACAGCATTCACACAAACCGGGGTTTGGGTAGGTGAGACATCCCAACGTCACGGATTTTGCGGGACCAAAGTCACATACACCTTAGATGTACGAAGCCTGAAATTTCTCCCCGCGGAGTCCAGTGGCTGTTTGCGAGGGGCTAAAAGGCTGCATTTCCAGAGACGCCCAGTGAAAAGATGGTTTCAGAAGTAATGGCAATATATTTCCAAGTCCGGTTGGTGTGCAGCTACCAGGTAATATTCCAATGTTTTGCTGTTCTTGGCTGTTTACATCAAGTTCAAGTTTAATTGTCATTCATAAATACCCATGAATACATCCAAACGAAACAGTGTTCTTTCAGGGTCAAGGTACAAAACACAGTACCAACAGTCATACACAGCACGTGGCACATATAGCAGTAAAATATAGTCACACAACAAATATAGTCCAAGTCCCTGAGTCCATGAATGTTGCAGCAGTCTGTAGTCGAACACATACATCCTGCCTTCTGCCAAGCAAACACTTTGGGGGAGAGGGACAGCACCAATGTTAGCTTAAACGCTGCGCTACACCACCTCCAGTGCCAGCTCTTGATGCCTCTCTCCTGGGTGGCTGCAAACAGGCGGCCCCATGGCTTGAGGCCACATCCGCTCACCCTGCAGGGGTGTCAGTCACCGCTGCTGCCAGCCCCTGTAGTCCGCAATAAATCAGAAGACCAGACTTGCAGCATTACACATTAACAATGCTCAACAGGGTTTTGCAATCACAAGAAAAGAGACTAAGACAATTGCTCGCTGCCAGTCTGCACGCCAACCACATTGCTGACTCTCTGACGCAGGGAGCAGAACGATCTGCCCCAAGTCCAGCTTCTTCAGTTTCTACGCCGTTGGGGTAGGCCGCAGCACTCTTTAAGTGCTTAACTTCCAGCAGGGTCTTGAGATTGTAAAGAAATAAACAAAAGATAGTAACACGTTTGGCTGGCCCTGTAGAACCCGCTGCGCCCCAGCACACTGCCATCTTACCGGAAGTTCACCAGTAGAGGCTTGTGGATTAGTAAGGTGTGTCCCAGAATGTCCTCCTCCTCGATATTTCAGCAATAAATCAATATTACGGTGCCACGCCCACCACACCATTCACTGAGTGAATCGTTCAGCCATTCAACCCTCTCTTTGACAGTAACAATATCACCCTCCTTGAGCTCATTTGCTTTACTAGTAATGTTGCTTACACCAAAATAAATATAATCTTGCATTTCTTATCAGACTGAGGTTTGCTCTCCTTACTGGGCTTGCTTTGTTTCCCTTCGATATTTAACTCCACTGCCACCTCAACTGTAAATGTGGCCTGTGGCCCATCCCTATGAGTTTGAATCCCAGCGAGCACTCCCGCAGGCTGTTAGCCCTGTTTTGGTCCAGCCCGCGCAGGCATATCTTTCTGAGGTGTTCCTGCTGATCCAGAGGTCTAAATTTCAAAGTACATTGCTACCAAAGTATGAACTCCATATACAAGCAGGAGATTCGTCTTCTTGCAGGCAGCCATAAAACAAAGAAACGCAAGAGAATCCATGGAAAAAGAAAGAATCCTACACAGCAAAGACCGTCAGACACGCAATGTGCCCAAAAAGAACAAATCGGGCAAACAAGAATAAAAAAATAGTAAACCAGTAAGAAACAGAACATGAACCGCAGGGTCGCCGAAATTAGGCCCACAGGCAGGGAGCCAGTTCAGATCAGTAGATGGCTGCAGGCCACAGCAAGGGAATCAGTTCTGTGCTGAGAGAAGTGAAACCAGTCCAGGGGCCCAATGGTTGCAGTCCACAGCCAAGGAGCCAGTTCAGCATTTTATCTGAGCCAGGGGCCCAATGGTCGCAGGGCACAGCCAGCAAGTCAATTCAGTGCGGAGACAAGTGCTGACAGTGACAGTCAGTTCACTGCTGAGGTGTGTAAAGCCTCACAGAGAAGTTAGTCTTTCCCCCTGCGACTCTTTAAACTTTTTAACCTGGCTCGTTGTTGAAATCGACTGAACACCACTTCATTTTCCCCTCTCAGGCCACTCTCATCCAACCTGAAGTCCACTCCCAGCAATGGCCGCGGCCGCTGCACCTGCATTCTTGAGAGTCCAGCTTGCCAAATCCTTGAGGATACCGCAAAAACGCCAGGTCGTGCAGACCTCTCGACACCCTCCAGAACCTATCAAGCTCCACTTTAAATACACCCAATTACTTGGCCTCCCATCGCCGCCTGTGGTGATGAATTCTGTAGACTCACCACGCTTCGGCTAAAGAAATTCTTCATCTCCGTTCTAAAGGGATATCCCTCTGTTCCAAAGGCTGTGCCCTCCAGTCCTAGACTCACCCACTTTTAGAAACACCCATTTTATCTAGGCATTTCAATTGAATCTCTCCTTCACCTTGTCCAAACTCCAGCAAAGCCCAGGCCCATAAAATAAATCCAGGGAAAGAAGTTAATTCCGCAACTGGAATGACTGTGGGGGCCTTTAAGTACACTTGTAAATTGAAACTAGTTGCGTCAAAAAACTTACAATTCCCTCAGCCAGATAATGTATAATGTCCATTTCAAGGTACTCAGAACTCTAAGCAAAAGACAGAGCCATAGTCCACTACAGCACGGAAACAGAGCCTTGTGAAATAAAACTTGAAAGCTGTAAGCCATCTGGTGGGTCAACAGGTCATTAAATCAGTTGTCCTTCAGCTAACACCATCAGTCCATTTCCACAGGGACGGTTAGGAACTCTGCTCCACGAAATCATAAAAAGTCTCACCCTCAACTCAATTTTTACTCCAGACACCTTGCAGATTAAACACAAAACACCACTACACCTCAGCAAATAACGCAAGCACAGAAGCTCGTATCAAGCAGATGTCAATATTGGAAGGAGGAGCTTTGGCAAAGTGTTAATTGATTTTTTGCAGAATCTAAACATTCACAAAGAATATATTAAAAGAACATTTTAAACAAATCCATATTATTTTTGTTAAATTCTTTATTCTTTAGTGTGTGTTCTAACTGTACGTTTTATTCATGAAATATTTTAGCAGCTTGTGAAGTGTAATGGAAGTATTGTCAAAGTTATACTCACGTTATGCAGAACAGAGTGGTCATTCTGCAATGGTAGTCGGAGTCACTAGCCATGGGCAAGTACATTGTCAAAGCTATACTCACGTTAATGCAGAAGAGGGTGGTCATTCTGTGAAGGTAGTTGGGGTCACTGGCCATGGGCAAGTACATTGTCAAAGCTATACTCACGTTAATGCAGAACAGGGTGGTCATTCTGTGATGGTAGTTGGGGTCACTGGCCATGGGCAAGTACATTGTCAAAGCTATACTCATGTTAATGCAGAACTGGGTGGTCATTCTGTGATGGTAGTTGGGGTCACTGGCCATGGCAAGTACTTTCGGCATAATGGTGGATTCTGCCCAGTCTTTGCCAAACTTCTCCACCAACTTGGTCAAGTTGTTGGTCGCGGCCTCGCGAATGGCGTACACTGCAAGACAGCATTCACAGGTCAAGAAATGATCTGATCGCTGTTACTACTTGATTTTCAAATATGTACCTTGCTGATAAAATACAAAGTTCCGAAATGAAATGCTCGTACCACCTTTTTCAAAGTGTCAACCTGTTCCATACCAAGTTACACACAGTGGAGGAAATTATGCACTTGGAAAGTAGCATTTTAATATACTTATTTATTATTGATTATTTATTGAGCTACAGCGTGGAACAGGCCCTTCTTGCCCTGCGAGCCACCCCCGATTAACCCTAGCCTAATTACAGGACAATTTACAATGTCCAGTTAACCTACCAACCAGTAGGTCTCTGGGAGGAAACAGGAGCACCCGGAGGAAACCCACGCAGTCAGGCTGAGAACGTATAAACTCCTCACAGGTGGCAGTGGGAATCGAACCCAATTGCAAAGTGTTGCGCTAACCAGACACCACTGTGTTGCCCCATTAGATACTTAAAAAATACTTCGAATAGATTACCATTATTTATTACTTAGTAGTCTGATTGGTCATTGTAAACTGTCCTGTGATGAGGCGAGGGTTAAATCGGCCGGTTGCTGGGCAGTGCGTCTCGTTGGGCCTGTTCCATGCTATTCTTGAATAATTAAATAAATAAACGTATCGGTCAAAGTCAAGTCTGTTTCTTGTTGCCATGTCTACAAGTGTACGACAAGATTGCTTGCAGCAGTAATAACTGGGGGGGGGGGTGCGGGTGTTTGGATTATGATGGTATTGGGCAGGAACCTGGGAGTACAAACTGGGATGAATGCACTCAGAAACACACAATTGAAAAGTGGAAGTCATTTTGGGCTTCACTTGAATGAGGCTCTGCAGAGTTTTGTCCCACTGAGACAGGGAAAGAACAGAAGGGTGAAGGAGCCATGCTTGACAAGAGATGTGCAACAGCTAGTCTAGAAGCATAGGATGGAAGCTAGTCTAGAAGCATAGAATTAACCAGTTGGGAGGTTAATTCATCACTGTCACCTGTCCCTGTTTAGGCTAGGGTTGGATCAGAGATTGCTGGGCAGCACGGTTCGAAGGGCAGGAAGGACCTTATTCCTCCATGTACCTTTAAATAAATAACCCAGTGAATCCTATGCTACCACATCCACAGCAGGATGCTATTTCAACTTCACGATTTAAACGTAATTATGCATGTGCTGGATTATTTTGATTACAGATCCCACACTCCTGACCCGCACAGTATCTCTCCTCGACATGACAGTGCACCATTCTACATTCACGTCTCCCATGTGGTTAATACATTCCACTTTCTACATTCAGTCACTGGGAACAAGTTAGCCTTTGCATAATTCTCAGGTTACTTTGCTTCATATCCAGCACAGCTAACAATTCCCAGGGTAACCACGTGGCTGAGTAGTCCAACCACAAGCTCTGCCCGTGACTCTGACTCAGACCTTGACAACTCTTTACCATAGAAAGTACAGCACAGAAACAGGCCCTTTGGCCCTTCTTGGATGTGCCGAACCATTTTCTGCCTAGTCCCACTGACCTGCACAAGGACCATATCCCTCCATACACCTCCCATCCATGTATCTGTCCAATTTATTCTTAAATATTAAAAAAGAACCCATATTTACCACCTCCTCTGGCAGCTCATTCCATACTCTCACCACTGTCTGTGTGAAGAAGCCCCCCCCAATGTTCCCTTTAAACATTTCCCCCCTCACCTTTAACCCATGTCCTCTGGTTTTTTTCTCCCCTTGCCTCAGTGGAAAAAGCCTGCTTGCATTCACTCTATCTATACCCATCATAATTTTATATACCTCTATCAAATCTCCCCTCGTTCTTCTACGCTCCAGGGAATAGTCCTAACCTATTCAACCTTTCTCTGTAACTGAGTTTCTCAAGTCCCGGCAACATCCTTGTAAACCTTCTCTGCACTCTTTCAACCTTATTTATATCCTTCCTGTAAATTTGGTGACCAAAACTGAACACAATATTCCAGATTCGGCCTCACCAATGCCTTATACAACCTCATCATAACATTCCAGCTCTTATACTCAATACTTTGATTAATAAAGGCCAATGTACCAAAAGCTCTCTTTACGACCCTATCTACCTGTGACACTACTTTAAGGAATTTTCTATCTGTATTCCCAGATCCCTCTGTTCCACTGCACTCCTCAGTGCCTTACCATTAACCCTGTATGTTCTACCTTGGTTTGTCCTTCCAACATGCAATACCTCACACTTGTCTGTATTAAACTCCATCTGCCATTTTTCAGCCCATTTTTCCAGCTGGTCCAAGTCCCTCTGCAGACTCTGGAAACCTTCCTCACTGTCTACTACACCTCCAATCTTTGTGTCATCAGCAAATTTGCTGATCCAATTTACCACATTATCATCCAGATCATTGATATAGATGACAAATAACAATGGACCCAGCACTGATCCCTGTGGCACACCACTAGCCACAGGCCTCCACTCAGAGAAGCTATTCTCTACTACCACTCTTTGGCTTCTTCCATTGAGCCAATGTCTAATCCAATTTACCACCTCTCGATGTATACCTAGCGATTGAATTTTCCTAACTAACCTCCCATGCGGGACCTTGTCAAAGGCCTTACTGAAGAAAATCTACTTTGTGTTTGCACACCGAAACTGAGAGCGATTTGCTTCCTTAAAACCAAATACATACTAAATCCGGTATGATACAGGAGAGCTTAAGTAAGCTACAGAGAGTTATAAAATTAGTCAGCTCCATCGTGTGCTCCAGCCTCCATATTATCCAGGACATCTTCAAGGAGCGGTGCCTCAAAAAGACACTGTCCATCATTAAGGGCCCCACCAGCCTCTTCTCATTGCTACTACCAGAAAGGAGGGACAATTTGTCTGAAGACACACTCACTGATTCAGGAACAGCTTCCTCCCCTTTGCCATACGATTTTTGAGTGGACACCGTACCCATGAACACTACCTCACTACTCCTGCTAGTTACCGACACAGAGGAGGAATCTACAACAACCAGTTTACAACCAGCACGTCTTTGGGATGGAGGAGGAAATCGGAGCGCCTGGCAGAAACAGAGATGAGGAGCGACTCTTCAGCCAGAGGGTGGAGAATCTGTGGAATTCACTTCCATGAACAACCGTGGAGGCCAAGATATTGGGTATAATTAAAATGGAGGCTGACAGGCTCTTCATTAATCGGGGCATGAAAGGATACGGGGAGAAGACAGGAGAATAGGGTTCAGAGGGATCACAAATCAGCCATGGTGGAATGTTGGAGCAGACTCAATGGGCTGAATGGACTAATTCTGCTCTCAAGGTCATTTGCTTCCAAACAATTGGTTTATTGATCATTACAGAATACCTCTCTGGTGCTTCCCTCTCCCTTCCCCTTTTCCCATTCAAAGATTCAAAGGTTCACTTATTTGTTTTCAAACATCTCTTTATTGCTTTTACAGAATGAAAAGTAAACACATTCGATCATCCTTAGGTTTGAAAGTGCAACAAGGTTAAAGAAAGAGGGAAAAATAAAATACATCAGAAATAAAAGGAAAAACAACGCACAAAAAAAGCAAACACCCGGCCATTAAAAACAAGCTGTCAATTCAATTTGTTACTTTCATCATCCCAAATATTGTTCTCCAGAAACTTGTAGAAAATATCCCAAATTTCCCGAAATTTGCCAAGTTTGTTTTTCTGTGATGTAGTTGATCTTTTCTAGAGCAAGATTCGAAGTCACTCCTTTCAGCCATTGTGAAAGTCCACTGGTTGTGGGTTTCTTCCATGAATAGGCTATGCAACGTCTGGCTTCCAAAAAACAAGTATTAAGCAGAGACCTTGCATTTTTGGAGGTTACAAAGTCCTTTGGATAAATGTTCAGAATACATAATTTAGGATCAAGGAGCACCTTTTTTCCAATAATCTGACTAATCAAATCCAGCACCTTCTTCCAGAAGCAGATTATCTGGGGGCACTCGCACATACAATGGAACAGAGACCCCTTTTAGTGATTACATTTAAAGCATGTGTCTGGAATGTTGGGGTTCAAGTGACGAAACCTGACTGGAGTAATGTACTGTCTGGTTATCCGTTTAGAATGAGTGTTCACTGACTGGGTTTGAACGAAGGAACAAGCTTCTGACCACTCTTTTTCTGACAGATTCTCATGCAAATCAGTTCTCCATGCTTGTAGCATGTTGTTTGATGACTCTTTGCATTTACTTGCAAACAATTTGTATGTAGCCCCCTGGTAAGCCTAGACTCGCTCAGCTCGCTTTCGTCTAGGGGGAGCAGCCTTCAGCCCCGCCAAACGGGGTGATCAGGTCTGTGTGGATGCTGTGTGATGTACCCCACACCGCCAATTAACCGACAGTACGCCATATGCCATTAAATGATTACACTTTATAAGTATTTCTTGGTGATGGGTTAGTAGAAACAAATAGAATAAAGGTGCCAAGTCAGTAACTATCAGTTCGGTGCACACTCGTTGGAGCTCTTACAGAACCGGGTCCCCCTTCCTCCAATCAATGTCCTCTGAACTCCGCCAACCCACGAATGGGACCACCCTCGGTGATCCACCAAACACTCCACACGAGTCTGTCCTCGCCTCCTATCCTCGCTGAAGACCCTGGGCCTCGGACTCCCGCTCGGGGTCCGTGCCGTTGCCCAGCTTACGGCATCTCTCTCCTCGCGTCTCCTCTCTCTGTCCCCATCACGCCTTCTGCCCAAAGCCCACGAAAAAGATTAGCTTACAGACACACAAGAAAGAATACCATCTATCCCAATTGGTTAGCAAATGAATACAATTCCTGTATCAGTAATTATAACCCAAACAAGTTGCTATAGAGAACCACTGTCTCAGCAGTTAATAGTACAGAGAAGCCATTTTATTAGCCTTAGCAAGTAACATAAAAGAAGAAACCCTTACATGTATAATTCAGACACTTGTCCTCTAGCTTCAGATAATTTCAGAGTGATGTCTTCTGGGGTAAATAAAGGAGGGAGCTTCAAACTGTAACTTTGCCTGGACATAATAAAACTTTGCAACTAAAGGCATTTAAAAAAGTGTTTTGTTGGAATTCCATATGTGACCTTGAGTTCTTCAAAAGACATAAATGAATTGCCATTATAAAGATCAGACACCTTAGCTATGCCTCGGGGCGACCAAGTTTTAAAATTAGGATCTGCTCTGCTGGGCTGGAGCTATCATTACCAAAGATAGGAGTAAACTGGGATAACTGTGATGTCTCACCCATTTACGCAAGAGCACCGTGCCAAATCATTATTGTATTTTTTAAGAAAGGGATTTTAGATTGTGTGACCAGGTTTTTCTTATTTGCTGAATACATATATAGTTCTGGAGGGATATTGATCAACTGGGATTCCATTGAGACCCAAGGAGGGGAGTGGTCCTTAACAAAATAAAACATTCCTGCTCTAATTTGGGCCGCCCAGAAATACCATATAAGATGTGGTAGCTGTAAGCCACCTCTATCATACGGCAGATATAACAGGAAAAGCCTGAGCCTTGGACATCTATTATTCCAGATGAAATTAGAAAAAAATTTCTTTAATAAATAAAAGAAAGAGTAAATAAGTACATAGGAATTGGATAATTATGTCTGCGGGCAGGAGCAAGCACGAACAAATTAGGATATAAACACCTGCAATGGTTGATACTTAGGGTTATATACAACATTTTGGACCAGTGGAAATGGTCCAGAAGGGATATATGGAAACTATTATTACCATTTTTCTTAACAACTAATTCCATTACTTAGCCTAATTGGTTAGATTTACCACAGTACATAATTATCTATTTAAATGTTTATTTTCCTTTTGTATCATCTCAATGTGTACTTAAGAATGTATAAATAAATGTAGTTTTATACATATAAAAAAATGGAAAAGGTTATATGTGTGAAAAAAGTACATGATATTTGTGAATTCCTTATCCAAATAAAAATAAAATAAAAAAAAAATAAATAAAAGAAAGATGATGGAGGAGAAAGTGGGATAGATTGGAAAAGGTACAGGAACTTCAGTAAAATTGACATTTTTAGAATGTTTATGCGTCCAATCAAATTTATGAGCAATTTCGTCCATCTGTTTGTAAGTTGAATAACTGAGTCTGTGAGAGGTTTATAATTAGTTGGGATAATTTTATCAATAGTAGGAGTAATTTTAACACCCAAATAGGTAAACCCTGTTCTGACAAAATTACATCATCCATGTACAGGGCTATGCGATGTTCTACATCTCCTATAGTTATTCCTGCTATGTTAGCCTGTTTTCAAATTGGCATAGCAAGTGGCGCAATGGCCAGGATAAACAGGAGGGGAGATAGGGGACCGCCCTGTCTTGTTCCCCGTTGGAGTTTAAAAGATGCCGAAAAAAGCTCGTTAGTTGAAACTTCAGCCTGTGGGTTAGAATATAGAAGCTGTATCTTAGAAGTTTTCCCCCTATTCCACTCCACTCTGTCAAAGGCTTTCTCGGCATCCAATGACAGAATAGCGCTATCAGAGCTTCCAGATTTTTCATAAAGTATATTAAGCACTCTTCGAATGTTGTGGAAGCCCTGCCTTCCCTTACAAATCCATTTTGGTCAGTGTGGACCATTTTTGGCAACAGTGGCTCCAGCCTCCTAACTAATACCTTACAGAGAATTTTGAGATCATTGTTCAGATGTGAGATTGACCTATAAGATCCACAAAGGGATGGTGGTTTTCCAGGTTTTAACAGTAGTGTGATTGCTGCCATAATAAGAGAGGAGGGAAGGGATCCAGTGTCAAATGACTCCTGATACATATCAAGCAGAGGTGGTATTAGTTTAGTCTTAAAGATTTTGTATATTTCAATCGGAATTTCCATTGGGCCCAGGAGTTTTCCCTCCCTTCATGTTAGTTATAGCTGCAGACAATTCTTTAGCCTCTAAGTTAAACTCCAGTGATGTCATGGACGTTTCGTCTCCGGGTATAAGTTGTAACAAGTCGAGAAATTCCTTTTGTATTTGTGGAGCTGAATCTGAATATTCTGAGCTGTACAGATCTTGGTAAAATCTCAAAAAGATATTGTTTATTTCCTCTGCGACAACCGTTGTCACCCCCTCATCTGATTGTATGGAGTTTATTGCCCTTTCTGTTTGTGTCTGTTTGATGTGCAGGCCAAAGGCTCACTTATTATCATGTACAACTCTGAAATTTGTCTTCCCCAGATAGCCATGAAACAAAGAAAAAACATGAAAGTCATTGAATGCCATCCTGATCATCAGACCCCCCCCAAAACCACCCCTCCCTCCACACAGAAAATGGAACAGCAACAACCCCAGCCCACCCCCCACACAAAAACCAGCAGAACATTTTACCCCCAAACACCCTCCCCTCGCACAACAAAATGAAAAGAAACAGACAATATAAAAACAGAATATAAAATCCGTAAGTCTGACAAAGTCCGCAGTCCTTAAACAGGGGCCTAAACCTGATGGTCTAAACCAGGGGTTTCCACCCCTGCTTGGTTAATGGTCAATTAAAAAAAAGGTTGGGAGCCCCGAGTCTAAAGTAAGACTCCCCATGTCAGTGGGCTACAAGTATAATTGCTACTATCGCACATTTGCTTCTGGTGCAAAAGGAAAGAAGATGTTCAAAGTTATTTCCGTCTTTAAACTAAAGTATCAATTTGATATAGGCAGTCATTTCCATTCTGCAAATCATCCATATGGAAGCATTGCTAATAGACTATAAAAACATTTTAGAATAAACCACCCACCAGCAGCCCTGCAAGCAGAGGCATGTACTCGATTATCGCAAGGCGCACTCTGCATTTGGCATCTTCTGCTAATTCTACAATGGCTGGCAGGAGAGACTGTGATAACTGGCGAATTCCAATAACTTCATTCACGCAGTCCAGATTGGAGATTATGTTCAAACGGACCTCAGGGCACTAGGAAGGAAAGGCAATTTTCTGAGTACAGCAAAGGTGAAAAACATTCATACTGCGAACGCTGTCTGACAAACACACTGGCGCTCCCCAGACTCTCTGCTTTCAAAGTATCATCTTGGACATTTATGAAATATTAATCTCACAAAAGAAATATGAATGCTACTTTCACACTTACAGTACTTAGGCACATGCACATCCAGCCAGGGTGCCAAAGACTTTTGCACAGAACTGTACTTGCCAACGTGCAGTGGAGAGCAAGTTTGTAAATCTGGCGGGAGCACAGGATGTTGGGAATGGTGAGAGTGGAGCACCCACGGGAGGGGTGTGAGAGAGGTGGCTGAGGTGGACTGCCAGGGGCAGGAGGGGGTGGTGCGAGTGCAGACACACTCAGCCCTGAGAACACAAGCAAGGGCATTTGATTCCAAACAATTGGTCTATTGGTCATTACAGAATGTCTCTCTGGTGCTTTCCGCTCCCTTCCCCCTTTTCCCAACCAAAGAGTCAAAGGTTTGGTCATGATCAAAGCACGTATCCAAATACAACTCTGAAATTTGTCTTCTCCAGATAGCCACGAAGCAAAGAAAGAAGATGAAAGTCACTCAGAGAGAAGCATGAAACCTACACCTCCCCAGCCCTGGTACAAAAAATAATGGCATCCTGATCATCTGATCCCCAAAACTACCCCTCCCGCCACACATAAAATGGAACAGCAACATCGACCCCCCCCAATCCATCCCCCGCACGAAAAACTAACAGAGCATTTTACCCCCAAACACCCTCCCCTCACACAACAAAACGAAAAGAATAAGGCGATGAAAAAAACAGAATATAAAAACCCTAAATCTGAAAAAGTCCACAGTCCATAAACACAAATGCAGAACCACAATATCATCCTACGCTATCACCGACATTCACCAAAAGAGGGGGACAGGGACACAACTCCCCTCTCCCTGCCCCCTTCCCACTCTCAGTCCACATCAGAGACCCATATCAGACATCTGTGAGGTTTATCATCACTCACAGATGTCAAGAGATTTGATTTTTTTTTGCGGCAGCAGCAGCACAGTGCAGTATATAAGAATTACTACAGGACCGTGCAAAACTCAGACACCCTAGGTATATACACCAGCCTAAGACTTTTGCACAGTACTATACATTATGGTCCAAGTTATGGTCACACGAGCAGTATGCCAGAAATTCGAGAGTCAGTTCGCAGAAGTGAGTGCAGTTGCTTTTATTAAGGAGATGGTGCTTGGAAGCTGAAAGTTTTCAAGGTAGTCAAGTCACCTGGACTAGATGGGCTACACCGCAGGGTTCTGAAAGAGGCAGCTGTAGAGATTGGGGAGGCATGAGTAATGATCTTTCAAGAGTCATTAGAATCTGGAATGGTTCCAGAGGACTGGAAATTTCCAAATGTCACTTCACTCTGAAGGGAGGGAGGCAAAAGACATGAAACTATAGGCCCTTCAGCCTGACTTCAGTGGTTGGGAAAATGTTGGGAGTCCATTATTAAGGACGAGGCTCCCAGTACTTGGAGGTGCATGGTTTCCTTAAGGGGAAATTACAGGCAGGATAGACAAGGGAGGGTCAGTGGATGTTGTTTACTTGGAGTTTGACAAGATGCCGCACATGAGACGCCTTAGCAAGTTAAGAGCCCATGGTATTACAGAAGATATCCTAGTAAAGATAGAAGCTTGGCTGACTGACGGGAGGCAAAGAATTGCAAATGAAAGGGGCCTTTTCTGGTTGACTGCAGGTGACTATTAGTGTTCCACAGGGGTCGGTATTGTGACCGTTTCTTTTCAAGCAGATGTCAATGATCTGGACAACGGAATTGATGGCTTGATGGTGACATTTGTGGATGATACCAAGATAGGTGGAGGGGCAGAGAGTCTGAAGAAGGACTTCATAGATTGGTAGAATAGCAAGGCAGTGGCAGTTGGAATATACTGTGGTGTCCGAAAGTGTTTCGAGTAGGTAGGATTCCTCAGCCTTGGGCGGCAGCCCGCTTAGGAGAGGGAAAACCCTGATTTTAAACCTCCACTGCCTTGCAGTCATGCCCACCCATGGGAAAGGCTTTGGGGGTAAACCCCTAAGGCAGTTTGATGTTGTTTACAGCTTCACTCTGGCAACCTCTGCGATGACACTGGTGCCGAGCTGTATTGGCGCTTGCCCTTCCCTTCGACAACATGAGTGACGTGGAGAGGGGGAGCCTGCTGCATTGACAAGAGCCGGTCCTTCAAACCTACTTGCCCAGGAGAGGACACAGTCCACCAGAGGCACAAACCCATCATCCCCGGGATCGAAGGGTGCCTACTACCAGAAACGTATGGCCATGCACTTTGGTAGAAGGAGTAAAGACGTGTACTATTTTCCAAATGGGCAGAAAATTCAGAAATCAGACGTGCAAAGGCAATTGGGAGACCTCGTGCAGGGTTCCCTAAACATTATCTTGCAGGCTGAGTTGGTGGTACGGAAAGAAAATGGAATGTTGGCATTCATTTTGAGAGGACTAGAAAAAATATAAGGGTAATGCTGAAGCTTTATATGGCATTGGTCAGAACGCAGTTTGGGGTATAGTGAGCAGCTTTGGGCCCTTTATCTAAGATGTGCTGGTATTAGAGAGGGTTCACGAGGATGATCCTGGGAATGAAACAAACAAGAGGAGTGCTTGACGGCTCCGGCTTTGTCCTCGATGGAGTTCAGACGGGAAGGAAGAGAGGTGAATCTCATTGAAACTTATGGAATATTAAGAGGCCTAGAACAGGGAGGACGTTTCCTGTGACCAGAGGGCACTGCCTCAGAATACAGGGACGTCCATTTAGAACAGAGCTGAGAGGAAATTTCTTCAGTGAAAGGGCGGTGGATTTGTGCAATCCATCAACGCTGATGGCTGTGGAGGACGAGTCACTGGGTATATTTAACGTGGAGGCTGACCCGTCCTTGATTAGTCAGGGTGTTAAAGGTTATGGGGAAGAAGGCAGGAGAATGGGGCCGAGAGGGTAATAAGCCAGCCATGATGGAATGGCGAAGCAGACACGATGGGCTGAGTGGCCTAATTCTGTTCCTGAGTCTTAATTGTCCTTTATTGTCCGTTCACTCTCCCTGAGTGCAGGCGAGCTCCTCGGGAGGGCCATGGGAGGAAACAACGGTCATTTTGTGAAAAGCTGCATTTCACAAAAGAAAAACACTTGAATTCCTGCGTTTGAGAAATCTTTCTGCACTTTTGGCATAAATACATGCAAAATACTAATCACTATTAAATTATACAACAGTTCAAATCATGATTCGGCAGGCTTTTTTCTTGATTTCATTTCAAACTAACAAATAATTCAAGGCTTGAATTAACAGCTGACAATTTGAAGATGTACACTTGGAATCTGTCAGCTGTGCCTGGAAAATCGAGGCATTTCCGACATTTGGGGAATCTTCTGAGGTGTAGCACATGAAGGGAATCAAGTCTGCAGACGTTGAAAATCCAGAGCAACTCACCCAAAACGCTGGAGGAACTCAGCAGCTCAGGCAGCATCTATGGGAATGAGTAAACAGTCGGTGTTTCAGGCCGAGGCCTTTTATCGGGACTGTAAAGGGAGGCGGAAGATGCTAGGATATAAAGGTGAGGAGAGGGGAAGCAGGCCAGCTGGAAGGTGTTAGGTGAAGACAGGTGGGTGGGAAACGTCAATGGCTGGAGAAGAAAGAATCTGAGAGAGGAGAGGAGAAGAGAGTGGACCACAGGACAGGTGGAAGGAGGTGGGGACCCAGGGAGAAGTAATAGACAGGTGAGAAGTAAAAGCTCAGAGTGGGGAATTGAGGAAGGAGAGGGGAGGGGAGAGATTTTTTTTTACATATTTAAAAATAATTTTAATTCTGTAAAAATAATGAAAGAATGCAAATTTCCATATTAATTAAAAAATCCAGAATTTGCACATGCAGCAGTTTTGTTTAAGTTCACAACAAAATAAATAAGGAACATGATAGATGGAGAAATAACAGCTCCATCACACCATTAACCGATTGCCCTTTAATCCAATATGCACTGAGATTACAAACCAGCTCACATCACTGCTTCTAAAGAACGCACTGCACATTTGCTCTTATCTGAAGCTCTCAAACTAAAAGAACAGTTGGAGAGACTCCGGTGGAAGAAACAGTTGTTATTCCATTCATGATTCAGAAAAACATAAGAAATCGGAGCAGGAGTAGGCCATCCGGCCCATCAAGCCTGCCCCGCCATTCAGTAAGATCATGGCTGATCGGTCCTTAAACTCAGCTCCATCTACCTGCCTTTTCCCCATAACCCTTAATTCCCCTACTATCTAAAAATGTATATAACTGTATCTTAAATATATCTAGTGAAGAAGCCTCCACTGCTTCCCCGGCCAGAGAATTCCACAGATTCACCACTCTCTGGGAAAAACAGTTTCTCCTCATCTCTGTCCTAAATCTTCTCCCCTGAATCTTGAGGCAATGTCCCCTAGTTCTAGTCTCACCTACCAATGGAAATAACTTTCCTACTTCTATCTTATCTATCCATTTCAAAATTTTGTATGTTTCCCTAAGATATCCTCTCATTCTTCTGAATTCCAGAGAGTATAGTCCGAGGCAACTCAATCTCTCCTCATAGGTTAACCCCTTCATCTCTGGGATTAACTTGGTGAACCTCCTCTGCACTGCCTCCAAAGCCAATATATCCTTCCTCAAGTATGGAGACCAGAACTGCACACAGCACTCCAGGTACGGCCTCACCAGTACCCTGTAGAGTTGCAGCATGACCTCTCTGCTCTTGAATTCAATCCCATGAAATGATCAAATGAAAACCCAGACAGGTATCTCAGTCAACACGCACAAAATGCTGGAGGAACTCAGCAGGCCAGACAGCACCTACAGAAACATCGACTGTACTGTTCCCCATAGAAGCTGCCTGGCCTGCTGAGTCCCTTCAGCATTTTGTGTGTGTTGCTCGGATTTCCAGCATCTGCAGATTTTCTCTTGTTTGTCATTAGATATCTCCCTCATGATGCCATCCTGCTCCACGTTCTTCTGATCCACCTGGTCAGTCACGGATCATTCTTAAATAATTTTGTTTACAGTTTGATATTCTAGTTTATATAAATCATGGAACAGAACCGGCCCTATGACCCACAATGTTATACTTAAATTCCTAATCAAGTGGGCAATCTTATCTACACGATGTCCATATTCTTCCGTTTTCCTCACATTCGTGTGCTTATCTAAACGTCATTAAAAGTCCCCGATATATCTGCCTCTCCCATCACTCCAGGCAGCCAACACCATGTTAAAAAACCAGCAACACACACAAGATGCTGGAGGAACTCAGCAGGCCAGGCAGCACCTATGGAGAAAAGGACAGTCGACATTTCTGTCCAAAACCCTTCCGCAGAACTCAGCCCTTTGGGAGAGGGGGATGGGGAGGGAGTGGGAGAGTGGGGTGGGGAGGGAGTGGGAGAGGGGGATGGGGCGGGAGAGGGGACGGGAGAGGGGGCAAGATGTGACTTGTGCTTGGACATTGAGCTTTTCCAGTTACAAGCAGTTCAGAGTGATAAAACTTGAATTAAAAGGTGCCTGAATCCTCGTTTCAGGCCCACCCAAAATACTGAGGGACTTTTTCCTGAAGTGAATGAGATGAGTTGCTACATTAATTTTAGATAGACTGTATAACCAGCCAAGAATTTGAGAAGGCATATTACCTTAACATACGGTAAGATGTGACTTATTATGACAGTCTCCCTGCAATCTACTGGCAAGTTTTCACAGAAATCTGCAAGATAGAGTACTGCACGTTAGAGAGTTATTCTCAAACAAAACAATGGAGTCAGAGAAAAGTACAGCACAGAAATAGGTCCTTCAGCCCATCTATTCTGTGCCGATCCATTTAAATTGCCTACTCCCATCAACCTGCATCTGGACCATAGCCCTCAATACCACTACCATCTACGTACCCATCCAAACTTCTCTTAAACGTTGAAATCGAGCTTGCACGCACCACTTGCGCTGGCAGCTCGTTCCACACTCTCACCACACTGATAAATCAATAAAGTTTAACAGATTAAGCAATTGCTGAAAAGCATCTGCCTTAATATTTCTATCTTCTCAGAAGATAGTGGCAAGAGAAAACATACATTCTGAAGCACAATTTAAGTCGCACAAGGAAAAGCAAGGCCAGCACCTACAGTGTAAACATCAAGAGTCAGACAGCACAGGTTCAATTCTGGCACATCTGTACGGTCTCCCTGTGACGGTATGGGTTTCCTTCGAGTGCACATTTCATAAGTTAACTGGTCATTAACTGGTAAATCGTCCCGTGATTAGGTCAGGATTGAATTGGGGGATAGCTGTGCAGCGTGGCTTAGTGTACCTATTCTGCACTGTAATCTTACTAAATAGATATTCAGAGGTATCACATTGGCCCACTCCTCCTCTAAGTTGTTCTGGTGCAAATTAACTCCATGAGTTGGCATTAATGTACCAGCTACTGAAGATGACTGGCAAAGAACTTTGGCAGGCACATCACAATTCACTTGAAACATTTGATTTATGGAAACTGGCCAGGCCAAGACGACTGATGCTGCGATACTTATCCCGGCCAGCTCCACTTTGCATGAAGGTATGACTATCCATGACTAAACTACCACAATCTGAAAGGCTAAATATAACTCATGCATTCCTTTTCAAAACGCACGATTGGAGCCAGATTTTGTGGATGAAGTGGGTCCATCTGGGAAGCAACATCACAATATTTCTACCTTTGTCTACTAGCTTGCTTACTCGAAAGTAGGGAATCAAAGGAAGGGCCTCACGCTCAAGTGAATCTCCCTCTCTCCCCCGATGCTGTCGGCCGATGGTACCTGAGCATGCTTTAATCGAAGTAGATTTCGACTCATTCAGGTTTATGATGTGCTCTAGTTTCTAGTTCCAGTTTATCTCTCTATGTGATGATGCGCTTCTGCAGACACAATCGGTGGACAGTGGTGTGGCTGGGTGGCCCGACATCCACCCCAGTTTCTCTGATGAAAGATCCGATCAAGTGACACGTACATGAGAAAAGATGCAGCTTATTAGGCAGTCAATGATTCCTTAAGGTTGTCATGGCCAGGGGCGGTAATGGGGACAAGCTCCCACTACAGACTAAATGCTCCTCATGGCATGCACCTCAAACAGCCTCTCACACCAAGTCCAGCTCCTGGCCTTTGCATGTGGCTTACTGACAGCAGAAGGCAGGTCACTGACGCTTTAAAACTGGTCACTTCGGTCAGATGGGGCTCATGGTTGGCAGCTCATCTAGGAGAAGGAAGACTCTGAGCTCAAACCTCCAATGCCTTGCGGCTATACCCACTCACAGGAGTAAACCCAGAGGGAAAAATCCAGAGCCGGATTCTCCGAGGCAGTCCTACGTTGAGTTCAACGCTGTCAACTCCTGCGACGCCACTGGTACCAAACTGTATCGGTCTCTGCCAATTCTTTGGATTCATCAGATGCGTGGAGAGGGGGAGCCTGCTACATGGGCAACAGCTTACTCTCCATATCATACTGCCCTGGCTTACGTATCACGTAGACAGCTGCACGTAACATCCATGGTGGACCCTGACCAACGGAGGGCCTCGGGTTAGGCAGTCAGTGGTACAAACGTAAAGAACACCACTCACTCTTTTTCACAATCTCACAACCTTTCAAGACTCTGCACAAGCAATGAAGTGCACTTTGTAAGGAGCAGCCACCATCGAAACATGAAGTCAAGTGGCACACAATTCCTTTGCATTTGCTGTCATCCAGTTCTGGGATCAGATCAGGATGCCAAAGGGGAGGCATGCTGGCATGCTGTTCTCACTTGGAAAAGTGTCACCTGGATATGTGGTACCACATTAAATAGAGTCATAGAAAAGCACAGTGCAGAAAAGGCCCTTTGGTCCCTCTCGTCCATTCTGAACAATTCAAACTGTCTACTCCCATCTGCCTGCACCAGGACCACAACCACCCCCCCGCCCCATATCCCTACTATCCATGTACCTATTCAAACTTCTCTTAAATATTGAAATCAAAACTGCATGGTCCACTTGTGCTGGCAGCTTGTTCCACTCTCATGACCCTCTGTGTGAAGAAGTTTCCCCTCATGTTCCCCTTAAACTTGTCACCTTTCACTCTTAACCCATGACCTCTGGTTGTAGTCCAACCCAACCACAGTGGAAAAAACCTGCTTGCATTTATCCCATCTATACCCCCCCCATAATATTGTACCTCCATCAAATCTCCTCTCAATCTTCTGCATTCTGAAGAATACAGTCCTAACCTATTCAATCTTTCCTTCTAAGTCAGGTCCTCCAGACCAGGCAACATCTTTATACATTTTCTCTGCATTCTTTCAACCTTGTTTACATCTTTCACAGGAGTTCAAAGTTCAGGGGTGTCCAGGGAAGGGGTCGCACCTCTGGTGAAGGGGCTTGTCGTGTCCATTCCGGGGCAGCTCACTAACCTTTGCTCCCCACCGGACACTCATCTCTCCCCTGTGGCTGCAAGCAGCCATTTGCACGTGACAGCAGTCTCATACTCCGGTGAGATTCGGACAAGCCAGTCCTAGCACGCAAAGTCAGCCTCAGCGGACTGGTCGGGTGTGATCTACAGTAAAACCCAACGGCCAGGAAGGTGGCTCTGCATCGCTCTGCGGAGAACGAGGGGCATGAAAAGACACAGAAAGCATCCTGGTCATCCACTGCAAACAAGAAGACCCCTGTTTCTTCTGGCGCTTGTTCATACCACTGGACCCGGACTTCTGAGGCCAAGAGAGTGGAACTGCCACAGTGCAAAGGCTTTTCCATTTTAAAAACTCTCCCGCACAGGTTTCCTGTCATCGTCGGACAAAATGTGCAACCACCATGCGTACTATACACAACCTTGACATTTGTCTCCTTACAGGCAGCCACAAAGCAAAGGAACCCAACAGAACCCATTAAAAACAGAAAACCATCAATCACACAATGCGCAGGAAAAAAAGACAAATTGTGCAGACAAGAAACGGAAGCAAATAATGTTCAGGACTGCACTGCAAAATGCCAGGTTGTACAGCTGGATCAAAGGCCTCGTCTCCACTAGGATTGTTACAGGCACAGATTGCAGTGTCATTGCCCAGAACGAGAGTCTATTACTAAAGTAATTGATAGTTGTTTCTGCTGCCAGAAAGTTGTCACTGTGCTTTACCAACAACATCTTAAACCAGATGGAAAAGACAAGAATGAGAATTCCCAACCAACCTTTAACTTTGTTGGCCCCAGCTGCTCGCACTTCAGCCTCACAATCTTTCAACAGGTTTTGGAAAGCAGGAACCAGATCATTTTCCGCAATTTCAGGACCCACGGTTTTCTGAAGCCTTAAAGGCAAGAGAAACCAAATGAGTAACAAAGATAGAGCGGGTTTCAATAGCAGCAATCTGTGCATTAACACGTGAACAGAGGAATCACAAAGACATCACCATCATTCTTTTCCACACTCGTCTCGCTGCTGCCATCAGGTAGAAGGTACGGAACCCTCAGGACCCACACCACCAGGTTCAAGAACAGTTACTACCCCTCAACCATCAGGTAGAAGGTACAGGAGCCTCAGGACTCAAACCACCAGGTTCAAGAACAGGCACTACCCCTCAACCATCAGGTAGAAGGTGCAGGAGCCTCAGGACCCACACCACCAGGCTCAAGAACAGTTACTACCCCTCAACCATCAGGTAGAAGGTACAGGAGCCTCAGGACTCAAACCACCAGGTTCAAGAACAGTCACTACCCCTCAACCATCAGGTAGAAGGTGCAGGAGCCTCAGGACCCACACCACCAGGTTCAAGAACAGTTACTACCCTTCAACCATCAGGCTCTTGAACTACAGGGGATAAGTACACTTAATCAATTGAGATGTTCTCACAAGCAATGATCTTACTTTAATTACTCTTTATCTTTTTATTTCATACTCTTGTTATTTATTGCTATTTATTTATATTTGCATTTGTACTTTATCTTTTATTGATCCTGTTTACAGTTACTATTCTATAGAAATTGCTATGCCCACAGGAAAATGAATCTCAGGGTTGTACGTGGTGACAGGTATGTACTCTGAAAATATGAACTTCAAAATTGAAAATCTGAACTGTACTTTAGCTATGGACTTCATTGCAAGATTAGTTTATATGTGGTCTTGAGCATAGAAAGTGCCTTCTGTTGTGGTCTGTCATTAGCAATGATAGCAGAACATTATAAATACAATAAACTCCGTACCGTTCTAATGCAATTGTTTTCCAATAATGGGTTGGTGCCGATTTCACAAGTGCTCTGGCAACCTTTATCTTGTTCTGGCATATTTCCCCTTCCTTTCCAGTCCTGATGAAAGGTCTTGGCCCAAAACATCCACTGCTTATTCACTTCCATAGATGCAGTCTGATCTGCTGAGTTCCCCCTGCATTTTGTGTGAACCCTTTCCCACGAACTTTCCTTCAACTATCACTTTCTAGAATATTCCCCTTCTCCTCCACACCCCCCGCCCCCCGCCCCCCACGTTCTTATTCTGGCATCTTCCCCCTTCCTTTCTGGTCCTGATGAAGGGTCTTGGCGCAAAACACCGACTGTTTATTCACTTCATTAGATGCAGCCTGACCTGCTGAGTTCTTCCAGCATTTTTGTGTGTTACCTTATATGGAGCTTATTTTTGAACACGGGTTAGTTATCGTATAAAGACAGACAATATAACGTCTTTGCCTGTTCCAAGGGTAACAATCCTAAGATGACAAAATGGCTGTGTTTTCTGTGTGCTTTTGAACACTGGTCCATCTGTAATTTGCTTTAATTTTCGATCAGGTTTACAGTTTTGAATTATGTAATTTTATCATGGGTGGCAGGGTGGAAATATTCTCTACCAAGAGAGGTGTAAGGCGTTCCTTCCCTCCGCTAGCCTGCAGGTCACCCTTGGGCAAGGTGTAGCACCTGCTTAGCCAACCCCACCCCCCCAATCAGGGTCACGTGAAGCCATGGGGTAAGAGGAAAGAAACCCAGAGAAATGTTGCCATTGTGTTCAGATGTTTATCAATGAGTGGATACCCCATGCTCTGGTAAAGAAATAAATGAGTGGGGAGAAAAAGGGAATGGTCAGATAAATGGTGTCCATTTAGAAGCAGCATTCTTTAGTGTTACCCAGGTAAAACAGCTGTAATGATCTATCCTTGATAAAATATCCACAGATAAACCAGCTGCTTCAGTACAGATTTTACACTCATACAGAACAGAAAGATTTAATCTCAATGCTTTGGGGTGGGACCGGATTTTCCTGGCCTAAAGAGACGGAATTTTAAATTTTTAAAGAAAGGCAAAGTTGAGAAAATATTGTCGTTGATGGCTCTGAATCCGAAAGTATGGTACACAGACAACAACGTGAGCAATTGTAATCAGCTAGTTTCTCACGTCAAAAAAACTAAATAATGTTACTTAATCATTAAATAATGTTTCTTAATTGTTAAATAATGTTAACCTGATTGTTATTGTTTGCAATTAACCTATGTAGGCAATGTGCCTTTATTTTGAGGATTTGTATTACATTGTGGTGAGAAAAGCACAGAGATTTCAGTTGATCTGAGTGTTTTCCCAGGCTGGGAAAGTCTAAGACTAAAGGGCATAGATTTAATTGGAGACACAGAACAGAACAAGCTGTTCCGGCCCTTCAAACTGCACCGCCAGTAAGCCACCAACTTGTGCAACAATCTACAATGACCCTTTAACATACTAACCGGAATGCTTTTGGACTGTGCGAGGAAACCGGAGCACCAGGAGGAAGCCTGAGGCAACAAGTTTTATACTGAGAACAAAGACCATCTGGTTCAAAAAACATAAACACACAGGAGATTCTGCAGATGCTGGAAACTTAGCACAAAATACTGGAGAACCTCAGCAGGCCAGGCAGCATCTATGGAAATGAAATAAGCAGTCCATGTTTCGGGCCGAGACTGCTCTTAAGGGTTATAAATCTGCCGATGACACAACTATTGTTGGCAGAATTTCAGATGGTGACAAGGAGCCGAAGAGGAGTGAGATAGATCAGCTGGTTGAGTGGTGTGGCAACAATCTGGCACTTTGTCAGTAAGACCAAGGAACTGATTGTGGACCAGAGGAAGGTGAAGTTGAATCACAACCTCCCTACCCCATACCCGGTCTGTGTGAAGTCAGCAGTGGGAAGGAACCAGCAAGGTCCAGTCCATCAAAAGTTTTAAGCAGCATTTAATTAATGCACTACATCACAAAATTTACCACAACGACAGTAAGACCAAGGAACTGATTGTGGACGTCAGGAAGGGGAAGTCAAGGGAACACACGTCAGTCCTAATCAAGGGGACTGTGGAAAGGGTGAGTAGTTTCAAGTTCCTGAGTGGCAAAGTCTCTGAGGATCGTCCTGGCTTTTCGACCTTTCGCCTCATTTTTAAACAGAACTGAAGTTCCCCTTGATTTCCTCCAGTCAAAAGTGAAAAATATCAGTGTCATCAACCTGTGCACGTGCTGAATCCCCAGATCCCTGGCACTATGCCAACAAGTTTGTTCTAAACCCCTGTCACAGGATTATCCTTCAGATACACTGAAAAAGATCTGAGCTCAATTCAGACCAACTTTGTTCTATTTCAGATCCATGTTTAAAAACAGGCTAATTAAATGAGTCTGGTAAGAAATCTCAGCACCTTTTGGCATGTCAGTCAATTAGCTTTTTATATTAAAAATACGCAGGTGCTTGATTTAATGATTTTTTAAAACTATATTAGAGGAACTAATCATGTTTTCATGACTTTTGACAGAATCAGAAGGGATTCCAGCTGGAACAGAAAACTTAAAGACTAGCTTTAAAACATAAATGCACCATATCATCATACCAAAGAGATGCACTTTGTGCTGTAGCAATATCACGTACTTCAGAAAATTTGTCTGCCACCACATAGCGAACACGCCAGGATTCATCGTCCACTGCCTGCCGGAGGGTCGGCATCACCAACGCTTCCAGGTCTTCCTGGGGCAGCAGCTGGGCTATGCTCACACAAGCCTGAACTGCCAACAGCCTCACTGAATCCTGTGAAAAAGATGTTCAAACCGGGATTGAGCTGGTTCTTCATTAAAAAACAAAATTAGTTTACTGAAGTTAACATTAGGAAGAACTAATCTCATCAAAAAAATCATAAAAATAAATACTGACAATATAACAATTGATTCCCGGATGATATCCGTCAGATCACCTAGAAAGTAGCAACAGGATTCATTACTTTGCAATGTGTGCTGGAATCTTCCCAGGATACAAGTACTGGAGTGTATCAACATGCAACCTTTGATGGAAGCATTCCTTGGATTAGTATATTAGCAAATGTCATGACAGAGCACAATTTATTGATGAATCAATTTTCTTTCTCCTGCTCTTGAAGCACCACTCTCTGCTGAGTGAATCTCCAAGCTAATCACCCAAGTGGTCACTTTTCACCGTAGGATATAGGAGCTGAATTAGGCCATTTGGCCCATCGAGTCTGCCCTGCCATTTCATCATGGTTGATCCATTTCGCCTTCAGCCCAATCTCCTGCCCTCTCCCCATATCCCTTCATAGAAACACGGATATCTACAGCACTTTACAGGCCATCCGGCCCCAAAGTTGCGTCGACCAAGTAACCTACTCGAGAAACTGCCTAGAATTTCCCTACCACATAGCCCTCTATTTTTCTAAGCTCCATGTACCTATCTAAGAGTCTCTTAAAATACCCTACTGTATCCATCTCTACCACCTTTGTTGTCAGTGCATTCCACACACCCAGCACGCTCTAGTTGAGAAAATTCCCTCTGACGTCCCCCTTATACCTACTTTCAAGCACCTTAAAACTATGCCCCCTCATGTTAGCCATTTGAGCCCTGGGAAAAAGCCGCCGGCTATCCACACGATTAATGCCTCTCATCGTCTTATACGCTTCAACCAGGTCACTTCTCATGCCCTGACTAATCAAGAATCTATCAACCTCTCTGCCCTGAAGATACCCAATGACTTCTCCTCTGTGACAATGAATTCCACAGATTCTCTGGATAAGGAAATCCTTCCTCATCTCCATTCTAAATGGACAAACCTCTGTTCTGAGATTGCTTCCTCTGGTCTTAGGCTGTCCCACCATAGAAAACATCCTCCCCATATCCACTCTAGAGGCCTTTCAGTATTTGACAGGTTGCAATGAGATTCCTCCCCCTCGTTCTTCTGAATTCAAATGAGTACAGGCACAGAGCCATCGAATGCTCCTCGTACGACAAGCCTTTCAATCCTGGAATCAGTTTCGTGACCCTCCTTTGAACCCACTCCTGTCTTGGCACACCCTTTGTTAGATAAGGGGCCCAAAACTACCTTCAATATTCCAAGTGAAGCCTTATAAAATGTGAACATTGCATCCTTGTTTTCATATGCTAGCCATCATTGGTGGGGTCTGAACCTGGAACAAGTGTGAACATCTCTTTGGCTACAGATGTGAAGGTTTATTTCCAGGAGTCACGGGACAGTAACCAGAAGAGAAGCTTACTCAACACCAAGGAGCACACGTCCAACCGTTAACCAGAAGCTAGGTGAGGGTCAAAGTGTCCATCCCAGCTCCCCTTCAGCGTACCATTTCTGTACGACTCTGGTTCCTTAGTACACGAGGATACTGCGGACTGCGTCAAGCCTTTTGCCCGGGATACTTTAGGTTGGAGGAATATGAAAGGACACACACTGATTAAACAGTTCGCTCTTCAGGCAAAAGCCTCAAGATAACCACCTTCTTGGAGGAGCATCTCCAGCTGGACTACTGGAATGGTGTAATCATGTCGATAGATTGACAGGCACTGCTTCCATCTGCTGTGGGCAAAGGAACTTTATAAAGCAGGGGCTCCCAACCTGGGGCCCCTGGGTTGATGGTAGGGGGTCGATGGCGTAAAAGAGGGTTGTGAACCCCGGTTACAAAGGTGAACAGATGGTGCAGACTATGACAACAGAAACTTTGCAAGCAGGAAGTGGCATTAACAAGGCGTAGCATATTGAGTACGTAGACATATTAACCGGATGCAACTCAGTTCTTTGCCACGGACACACCATCCGTACTAATCTTTCCCACTTCCAGCTCATCCATACAGTAAAATGCAAGCGGTAATGTTGGGGGGGAGGTGTGAAATCATGCAATTGCTCCAGTGAGCGGAATGACAGACAGCCTGTGACCGGAATGAGCCAAGTGCTCTCCGTTATTTCACACACTGCCATGACGTGTGGGATACAGAGGCTCCTCAGTACAAGCAATTGATACACATGTGACATAAAGCCAAGGTGACAGCAGCAGCTTCAGGAAGATAAATCATGACAAGCCATGGGGAATAAGATCACCTTTCTTCACTATAATCCACGCTTCCTTCATCCACGTCACCTGCATTCCCACCCCACAAGCCTTTCCAGCGCCTCAGTGTCTGTAGCCCCCACCACCCACAATAGACTCCTAGACTAATCTCAATCCTCCGCTATCTGCAAGAGGTCTCTGCCACTAATCACACCCCCCTTCACCCACCCCACCCTTCAGGGTTCCACGCCACTCATTCATCCTTGTCGCTCTCCCCGAAAGCAAGACAAGGTCTACACTCGCCCATTTGCCTCCGTTCAGGGCTGCAAACAGTTCTTGCAGGCGAAGCGGTGCTTTCCTCTCGGGGCTATTCGCTGTATCTGGAGCTCCTGCCGTGGCCTCCTCGACATCGGAGGACCAACACAGATGGGGTTGGGGGTGGGGGGGGGGCGCTTCTTCATCGAGCACCTTCTCTGGGTCCACTGAGACAGCTGGGGTATCCCAATGGCCACCCACTTCAATTTGACTTCCCGCTGCCACCCCAGTGTCTGCTCTACAACTACATACCTGCTCATCAGAAGCCAGGGAAGTGAAGAGGGGTATAATGTCACTTTTCAAAAACTCCAGCTCCACAACCTTTGCAAATTCACCCAACTTTGATGCTGCTGCCTGGCGGACCACTGGTGTGTCATCTGAGCACAAGCTGTGGAAAAGTCTGCAGAAAAAATAAAATTAAAGGTCACATAGGAGTAGTCGCCCATTGATGCAGAACTTAACAATTCGCAAGCAGAAATACAAGCACTAAAAATTGACATTTTTGCAATTAATGTTTCTAAATCAGAAGCTACTAAAATATTTTGCTAAACCCATCATCATTATGTGCTGTGTCATATGCTATGGGTGGTCACAGTCTTTCCATGACCCTGATTGTTCTCCGTAAAGTTTTCTACAGAAGTGGTTTGTCATTTCCGCCTTCTGGGCAGTGTGTGTCTTTACAAGGTGGGTGACCCCCAGCCCATTATCAATACACTTCAGAAACTGTCTACCTGGCGTCAGGTGTCGCATAACCGGGACTTGTGATCTGCACCGGCTGCTCATCCACCACCTGATCCCATGGCTTCACCTGACCCTGATCGGGGCGGGGGCGGTGGGGAGGGGTCGATGGTATCGAAGCAGGAGCTACACCTTGCCCAAGGGTGGCCTGCAGACCAGCAGAAGGAAGCCTTACACCTCCTTTGGCAGAGACGCATCTCCACCACACCACCCAAAAATCCAATATTTGTGGTATTCAGATTTTATCCTGAGAAATACTTCAAGATAGCAACAGAATATAGAAATTTACTGCACAATACAGGCCCTTCAACCCACAAAGTTGTGCCGACCACATAACCTACTCTAGAAGCTGCCCAGAATTTCCCCACCATACAGCCCTCTCTTTTTCTGAAACAACTGACTGTATCTGAAAGTTTACACAAATGACACCACAAAAAATTTTAATTCAGGGAGTAAAGCGGCTGGAAGTGAACCCCAGATGTGAGACTCCTGCACTTGGAGCAGAACAGAGCCATTGGTTGTGGACTGCAGGGGCACACAGTTACCAAAGCAACTTTCTCGTCCGACAAAACTCAAACACCTCCGAACAAGTGAAATCCTCTGCGCGCCAGATTAATCAAAATGGCCCTGAAGCAGAGCAACAGGCTTGACAAGACACGGCTCTCAAAAAGAGCACGCCTTTGTAAATGACAAGGCCACTTCAACCCCACAGCCGAGAGTAAGCGATGAGCACCACTCGACTATGATGCACCTCGGCTTTTGCTCCTTCCTCACTAAAAACACACAAAAAACCTTCAGTTTATGTCATTAAAAACAAAAATGCCACACTTTCTGTGCTATTTTGGGGCTGATTATTCTCTAAACTAGAAACTTCTACCCACTCAGTTAAAACAAGGTCCTGTCCACCATGGTGGTAGCATCTTATCGCCAATAAAACCAAATTATACTGAAATTGGGTGGCAGGAAGGAAATACGTCCCTGCCAAAGGAGGTGTAAGGCACTCCTTCCCTCCACTAGCCTGCAGGTCACCCTAGGGCAAGGTGTAGCACCCGCTTAGCCTCCCCGATCAGGACTACGTGAAGCCGTGGGAGCAGGTGGTGGACGGTTGTATGAGCAGCAGGTGCAGATCTCAACTCCTGACACTGACACCAGTCAGACAGTCTCGGAAGCGTATTGATAATGGGCTGGGGGTCACCCGTCTTGTAAAGACACACGCTGCCCAGAAAGAAGGCGATGGCAAACCACTTCTGTAGAAAACTTCGCCAAGAACAATCGTGTCCACGGAAAGACCCACGATCGCCCACACCATACCACACGGTACATAATGAGCGATACTACAGGATGTAGATTTTCTACAATAATACTGTAATATTCCTAGCTAACTTCAATCATGTTCATCTCCAGCATTCCAAGGGAGGAAAGTACTTACTGACGCAGCTCGGCCTTTACAGAACTGGATACCCGAGGGTAGCAGACGCTGAAAAGGCTGCATGCCGAAGTCCTGGACGTGAACCAGTCACCACAAGTCAGGCGCTTGACCAGTGGCACAAAGTGGACTTCTAGGTCTGCAGGAGAGTGCTCGTGGGAGATGGCTCGCAGTGAATCGATGGCTTTATCTCGTACTACCGATTTTTCCACCGTTGCCAGGTTCTCCAAGGGAGGCTGATTAGTGGGAAAGAATTAAACTGAAACACATCTTCTTTTTACTCTACTTCTAAGGTACACAATATTTAGAAACAATCTTTAAGATAAATTCTTAAATTGCTGAGAATTAGGAATTCTCATAAAGAAAATGAGACAGAGAAACATTTAAAGGCAGAAGAATATAGAGCCATGCTGGAGGACAAAACACAAACTATCAAAAACTGTATAAATCAAAGGACATATTTTCTCAATCACAGAAATTCCCAAGGTTCCTAATCAGAAAACACTGTACTAATATTAAATAAATGGAGCAATCAATAGTGCATTAGGTTGTCTCTCCCCAGTTATAAGAGACAAAGGCGCCGCTCTTAAAATTATCAATTCGTGCACAAAAATTGTTGGAGCTCACGCATCTGGTGTTCTTTCATAAACGACCTCCGCAGAACCGCCAGCAACCTCCGGACCATCGAATTCCCATATACGCCGTCCTGTGACCACCGAGCGCTCCCCACACTTGTCCTTCCTCTTCCCTCGCCTCACCAGAAAGCCTGTGTACCAACTCGGTTTCCAAACATACAAGATAGAATAACATGTCTCCCATTGGTTAGTTCCCTGTTATCTGTAGTTATAACCCAAACATCACAGCTACAGGGAAACCATTACATCAGCAGTTAGCATTGCAGGGAAGACATTACATTCGCCTTAACAGTTAACATTACAGAGAAGCCATTTTAATAGCCTTAGCAGTTAACATTACTGAGAACCATACATACATACTATTTATTATAAATTGCACATTTAGACGGAGACGTAACATAAAGATTTTTACTCGTGTATATGAAGGATGTTGGTAATAAAGTCAATTCAATCGAGCTCGCATCCACTACTTGTGCTGGCAGCTCATTCCACACTCTCACCACCTTCTGAGTGAAGAAATTCCCCCTCATGTTCCCCTTAAACCTCTCACCTTTCACCCTTAAACCATGGCCTCTGGTTGTAGTCTCACCCAACCTCAGTGGAAAAAGTCTGCTTGCATTTACCCTAGATCCCTCATACCTCTGTCAAATCTCCTCTCAATCTTCTATGTTCCAAGCAATAAGGGCCTAACCTATTCAATCTTCCCTCATAACTCAGGTCCTCCAGTCCTGGCACCATCCTTATAAACCTTCTCTGTACTCTTTCAACTTTACTGACATCTTTCCTGTGGGTAGGCAGCTGGAAGTGCACGCAACACTCCAAATTAGGTCTTACTACTGTCTTATAGAATTTCAACATAACATCCAAACTTACCTTGATTTATGAAGGCCAAGGTGCCAGAAGCTTTCTTCATGACCATATTTACCCATGGTACCACTTTCAGTGAATTATGGTCCTGTATTCATGGAAATGGGTGACCAAAGCAGAGGCTTGGCACCTGTAGAAGGAGAAACCTTTTACTGACTGGGCTCAGGACTTGTGCTGATGAGAATAATGTTGTGCGGTGCCCAGTGGAGTGGCCAGTGTTATTACTCAACCTCATCAACTGTACTAATGAATTATGCCTGTACTATATAGCCTACTGTATAACATGGGACTATTTTATGTCGTAGTAACGCGTTATTGAGCATGCGCTATTAGGCGCGTATTGATCTGTATATCTGTGTTCAGTTCGGGTTCCGTCAGTGAGAAAAACCCTGTTAACTTGGCTCCAGTCTCCAGCATTTTTATTTATAGTTTTATTGTGTAACCCGGCCACATACACAACAATGCCCAAGCAAGAAATGGATTGAATCGCTAAATCGTGAGATCCAATCTTTCTGTCACAACAATAACCTCACTCTGCTCTGGAAATAATGCTTTCTGCTATGGGTTTCTGTTCTGTTCGCCATTACCTGCATTTAATTGTTACAACAATTGTTACAGTGGTGTATTTTTGATTGCAGCATAGTTTAAGCAAAATACCTTTTTTTTTCCAGAATTCTGTTCAGGGTTGGATGGCATTGATCAATTTCATTTCTTTCCTTTCCCCAGTTACGGTTGAACAACATAAAGCAACTGTCCACAACTGCCTTGGCCTTGGGGGTAGAGCGTACCCGGAATGAGCTGCTCCCACTTCTGACTGATAGGTACAAAGCTGCGTGTGGTTGAGCTGCCTCTCAGAGTCGCCTTGCCACTGATTTCTCGTCTCGATGCAGACACCATTTTCGATGAAGACGAGGCACTGCTGGCATTAGCGGAGCAACTAGGGAGCTTCACGGTGCTCGTTGGCGGACCGGAGTATGTTCACTGTTTGCTGGTAAGAGCGGACGTACATTTACAAAGCACTGCTCAAGACGGACACGCGGTTAATGCCATTGAAGTGGTATTAATGTCTTAATAAAGGTTAATTTCCAGAAGATGATTCTCAAAGCAGCAGGGTTCCACAGGCAATGATAAAGTAAATGACAATAATGAGTCATAGAAAAGTTCAGCACATGTTCCCCTTAAACATTTCACCTTTCACCCTTAACCCATGACCTCTAGCTGCAGTCTCATCCAACCTCAGTGGACAATGACTGCTTGCATTTACCCTATCTAAACCCCTCATAATCTTGTCTCCTTCTGTCATATCTCTTTGCAATCTTCTATGTTCCAAGTTAAAAAGAAGTCCTAACATTTTCAATCTTTCCATATAACTCAGGTCCTCCAAACCCGGCAATGGCCGTGTAATCTTTCTTTGTTATGATGGGTTGCATGAATGAGGGGTAAACGGACACATACAGAACCCTCTCTGCTTTTATTGTTTGCAATAAAATCTTTGAGGCAGATGAGGCTTTGTGCCACCCCAACACATTTGTAGGCACGAGAAAGTCTGCAGATGCTGGAAATCCAAAGCAACTCTCACAAAACGCTGGAGAAACTCAGCAGCTCAGGCAGCGTCTGTGGAAAAGAGTAAGCGGTCGATGTTTCTGGCCGAGACCCTTCTTCAGGACCTGGTTGAAATATTGGAGGGGTGTATCATTGAGAATTGCTTCAGTGAAGTGTAGTTACTCTACCCCTGATCCAGGTTCACCCGCGCAGCCTGTTGGAAAACCGACACGGACTGATACCGTCCCCCGAACACTGAAACCTCTGCTCTGTATTGACCAAATATACGTTCAACATGAGCCCAACCGGGGGAAACAAAACACAGATTTTAATGCCCAGATGCAATGGTCCTATGCATTAAATATTTATTTAAAATAACATACTTGTATTGTTTTTAAATACCCGTAATGGGGAACAAGATTCTGAAATTAAATAACGAGAGCCTCAGGCTATTACAGGGAATAGATCAAATTAAAATGATTTTCAGTGATCAGTTCATCATAGGACAATTCAGAATTAAAACAATGAAATCAATTTATGAAACCACCAAAGTAGCTCGATCAATGAGGTTTAACCAGGATGCTGCCTGCTTTAGAGGAAGTGCTGCAACTTTATCAGACTCTGGGTGGGCCATGTCTGGAGTATTGCATGCAGTTCTGATTGTCCCACTGTAGGAAAGATGTTGGGGCTTTGGGGTCGATGCGGAAGAGGTTCGCCAGAATGTTGCCTGGTTTAGAGGACATGTGATCATGAGAGCTGGATAAACTTATGTTGTTTTCTCTAAAGCACTGGAGGCCGAGGGGAGATCTGCTAGAGGTTTGTAAGATTATGAGGAGCATGTGCATAGATAAAGTGGAGAGGAGTATCTGTTTCCCAGGATTTAAATGTCTAATACCAGAGGTATGCATTAAAGGTGAGAGTGGGTAGGTCGGTTCAAGGGGGATGTGAGGGGTAACTTTTTTTTACCACCAGAGTGGTGGATGCCTGGAATACATTGACTGGTATGATGGTAGATGCTTTTCAGAGACTTTTGGATAGGCACAAGGGTATGAGAACGATGGAGGGAGATGGACATTGTGTAGGTAGGAGGGATTAGGTCTTGGTGGTTTTTGATTTTGTTTTTAGCTGGTTCAGCACAACATTGTGGGCCGAATGGCCTGTTTCTGTACTGTACTGTTCCATGTTTTACTTTATTGTTTGCAGTGGTTCCAAATTAGACATTCCAGCGTCAGTATGTTGCATATAGAGTGTGTACGTTCTTTTTGTATTGATACTCCTTTCAAAACTGTTTTCTTTTTGTGTAAAATTACCTGCGAGTACAGGCAGAGAATTCTTAAAGCATTTACGTAAGGAATCCAATTTGCTCATGTGTGGGTGGGGGCTGTATATAAAATAACACAAACTCTTAGCAGTTTTTCGTGAAGAACGCTGAGATGGCGTGGCTTTGTATTACAGAAAATAGCAATTCAGAAACGTTTTCTTGGAGCCCCTGTGATGCCTGCAATTCTAAACTGAAACGTGGGCACAGTTGTTGTTTGAATAGTTCCATAAGATATAGGTGCAGAGTTAGGCTATTTGGCCCATCGATCCATTTTCCCCTCTCAGCCCCAATATCCTGCCTTCTCCCTGTATCCTTCCATGCTGCGATTAATCAAGAGTCTTATCAATTTGTCTTTCAATCATGGCTGATCCTTTTTTCCCCTCCTCTGCCCCACTCCCCAGTCTTCTCCCAGTAACCTTTGATGCCATGAACCTATCAAGAACCTATCAATCTCTGCCTTAAATATACCCAATGACTTGTCCTCCACAGCCACCTGTGGCACAGAATTCCACATATTCACCACCCTCTGGCTAAAGAAATTCCTCATCATTTTCATTCTAAAAGGATATCCCTCTATTCTGGGGCTGTGTCCTCTAGCCTTAGACTCCCCTGCCATAGGAAACATCCTCTCCACGTCCACTCTATTCAGACCTTCCAACATTTGATAGGTTTCAATGAGGTCTCTTCTCATTCTTCTGAACTCCAGCGAGTACAGGCCCAGAGCCATCTAACTCTCCTCACGTGACAAGCCTTCCATTCCCAGTAGTATTTTTGTGAACCTCCTTTAAACTCTGCACAATGTCAGCACCTCCTTTCTTAGATGAGGGGCCCAAATCTCCTCATAATACTCTAAATGATGCCTCACCAATACATTATAAAACCTTAACATTACATCCCTGCTTTTATATTCTAGTCCTCTCGAAATGACTGCTAACATTGCATTTGCCTTCCTCAGCCTGCAAGTTAACCTTCAGTGAATGCTGCACGAGGACTCCCAAGTCCCTTTGCACCTCGGATTCTTGAATTTTCTCCCAATTTGGAATGTAGTTTACACTTTTATTTCTTCTAACAAAGTGGATGACCATGGACTTCCCTCAAACTTTGGCAAAATTATTATGACAGGCAGCTTCATGTTTATTTGCATATTAAAACCTCATAGGATGAGCAATTATTGGTACTTAGTTTGAAGATGAAATAGTAATTACTGATAATTAGGAACATGACAGTGTAATTTCCATTTAATATTAGTACAGTGTTTTCTGGTTAGGAACCTTGGGAATTTCTGTGATTGAGAAAATATGTCCTTTGATTTATACAGTTTTTGATAGTTTGTGTTTTGTCCTCCAGCACGGCTCTATATTGTTCTGCCTTTAAATGTTTCTCTGTCTCATGTTCTTTATGAGAATTCCTAATTCTCAGCAATTTGAGAATTTATCTTAAAGATTGTTTCTGAATATTGTGTTTCTTAGAAGTAGAGTAAAAAGAAGATGTGTTTCAGTTTAATTCTTTCCCACTAATCAGCCTCCCTTGGAGAACCTGGCAACGGTGGAAAAATCGGTAGTACGAAATAAAGCCATTGATTCACTGCGAGCCATCTCCCACGAGCACTCTCCTGCAGACCTAGAAGTCCACTTTGTGCCACTGGTCAAGCGCCTGACTTGTGGTGACTGGTTCACGTCCAGGACTTCGGCATGCAGCCTTTTCAGTGTCTGATACCCTCGGGTATCCAGCTCTGTAAAGACCGAGCTGCGTCAGTAAGTACTTTCCTCCCTTGGAATGCTGCAAATGAACATGATAGAAGTTAGCTAGGAATATTACAGTATTATTGTAGAAAATCTACATCCTGTAGTATCGCTCATTATGTCCCGTGTCGTATGGTGGGGGCGATCGTGGGTCTTTCCGTGGACACGATTGTTCTTGGCGAAGTTTTCTACACAAGTGGTTTGCCATCGCCTTCTTTCTGGGCAGCGTGTGTCTTTACAAGACGGGTGACCCCCAGCCCATTATCAATATGCTTCCGAGACTGTCTGCCTGGTGTCAGTGTCAGGAGTTGACATCTGCACCTGCTGCTCATACAACCGTCCACCACCTGCTCCCACGGCTTCACGTTGCCCTGATCGGGGAGGCTAAGTGGGTGCTACACCTTCCCCTACGGTGACCTGCAGGCTAGTGGAGGGAAGGAGTGCCTTACACCTCCTTTGGCAGGGACGTATTTCCTTCCTGCCACCCAATTTCGGAAAAATTTGGTTTTATTGGCGATAAGATGCTACCACCATGGTGGACGGGACCTTGTTTTAACTGAGTGGGTAGAAGTTTCTAGTTTAGAGAATAATCAGCCCCAAAATAGCACAGAAAGTGTGGCATTTTTGTTTTTAATGACATAAACTGAAGGTTTTTTGTGTGTTTTTAGTGAGGAAGGAGCAAAAGCCGAGGTGCATCATAGTCGAGTGGTGCTCATCGCTTACTCTCGGCTGTGGGGTTGAAGTGGCCTTGTCATTTACAAAGGCGTGCTCTTTTTGAGAGCCGTGTCTTGTCAAGCCTGTTGCTCTGCTTCAGGGCCATTTTGATTAATCTGGCGCGCAGAGGATTTCACTTGTTCGGAGGTGTTTGAGTTTTGTCGGACGAGAAGGTTGCTTTGGTAACTGTGTGCCCCTGCAGTCCACAACCAATGGCTCTGTTCTGCTCCAAGTGCAGGAGTCCCACATCTGGGGTTCACTTCCAGCCGCTTTACTCCCTGAATTAAAATTTTTTGTGGCGTCATTTGTGTAAACTTTCAGATACAGTCAGTTGTTTCAGAAAAAGACAGGGCTGTATGGTGGGGAAATTCTAGGCAGCTTCTAGAGTAGGTTACGTGGTCAGCACAACATTGTGGGCTGAAGGGCCTGTAATGTGCAGTAAATTTCTATATTCTGTTGCTATCTTGAAGTATTTCTCAGGATAAAATCTGAATACCACAAATATTGGATTTTTGGGTGGTGTGGTGGAGATGTGTCTCTACCAAAGGAGGTGTAAGGCTTCCTTCTGCTGGTCTGCAGGCCACCCTTGGGCAAGGTGTAGCTCCTGCTTCGATACCATCGACCCCTCCCGACCGCCCCCGCCCCGATCAGGGTCAGGTGAAGCCATGGGATCAGGTGGTGGATGAGCAGCCGGTGCAGATCACAAGTCCCGGTTATGCGACACCTGACGCCAGGTAGACAGTTTCTGAAGTGTATTGATAATGGGCTGGGGGTCACCCACCTTGTAAAGACACACACTGCCCAGAAGGCGGAAATGACAAACCACTTCTGTAGAAAACTTTACGGAGAACAATCAGGGTCATGGAAAGACTGTGACCACCCATAGCATATGACACAGCACATGATGATGGGTTTAGCAAAATATTTTAGTAGCTTCTGATTTAGAAACATTAATTGCAAAAATGTCAATTTTTAGTGCTTGTATTTCTGCTTGCGAATTGTTAAGTTCTGCATCAATGGGCGACTACTCCACTGGAGCAATTGCATGATTTCACACCTCCCCCCACCCGCCCCCCCACATTACCGCTTGCATTTTACTGTATGGATGAGCTGGAGGTGGGAAAGATTAGTACGGATGGTGTGTCCGTGGCAAAGAACTGAGTTGCGTCTGGTTAATATGTCTACGTACTCAATATGCTGCACCTTGTTAATGCTACTTCCTGCTTGCAAACTTTCTGTTGTCGTAGTCTGCACCATCTGTTCACCTTTGTAACCGGGGTTCACAACCCTCTTTTACGCCATCGACCCCCTACCATCAACCGAGGGGCCCCAGGTTGGGAGCCCCTGCTTTATAAACTTCCTTTGTCCACAGCAGATGGAAGCAGTGCCTGTCAATCTATCGACATGATTACACCATTCCAGTACTCCAGCTGGAGATGCTCCTCCAAGAAGGTGGTTATCTTGAGGCTTTTGCCTGAAGAGCGAACTGTTTAATCAGTGTGTGTCCTTTCATATTCCTCCAACCTGAAGTATCCCGGGCAAAAGGCTTGACGCAGTCCGCAGTATCCTCGTGTACTAAGGAGCCAGAGTCGTACAGAAATGGTACGCTGAAGGGGAGCTGGGATGGACACTTTGACCCTCACCTAGCTTCTGGTTAACAGTTGGACGTGTGCTCCTTGGTGTTGAGTAAGCTTCTCTTCTGGTTACTGTCCAGTGACTCCTGGAAATAAACCTTCACATCTGTAGCCAAGGAGATGTTCACACTTGCTCCAGGTTCAGACCCCACCAATGATGGCTAGCATATGAAAACAAGGATGTAATGTTCACATTTTATAAGGCTTCACTTGGAATATTGAAGGTAGTTTTGGGCCCCTTATCTAACAAAGGGTGTGCCAAGACAGGAGTGGGTACAAAGGAGGGTCACGAAACTGATTCCAGGATTGAAAGGCTTGTCGTACGAGGAGCATTCGATGGCTCTGTGCCTGTACTCATTTGAATTCAGAAGAATGAGGGGGAGGGATCTCAATGTAACCTGTCAAATACTGAAAGGCCTCTAGAGTGGATATGGGGAGGATGTTTTCTATGGTGGAACAGCCTAAGACCAGAGGAAGCAATCTCAGAGCAGAGGTTTATCCAATTAGAATGGAGATGAGGAAGGATTTCCTTATCCAGAAAATCTGTGGAATTCATTGTCACAGAGGCAAAGTCATTGGGTATATTCAGGGCAGAGAGTTTGATAGATTCTTGATTAGTCAGGGCATGAGAAGTGACCTGGTTGAAGCGTATAAGATGATGAGAGGTATTAATCGTGTGGATAGCCGGAGGCTTTTTCCCAGGGCTGAAATGGCTAACATGAGGGGGCATAGTTTTAAGGTGCTTGAAAGTAGGTGTAAGGGAGACATCAGAGGTAAGTTTCTCACCTAGAGAGTGGTGGGTGTGTGGAATGCACTGACAACAAAGGTGGTAGAGATGGATACAGTTGGGTTTTTTAAGAGACTCTTAGATAGGTACATGGAGCTTAGAAAAATAGAGGGCTATGCGGTAGGGAAATTCTAGGCAGTTTCTCGAGTAGGTTACTTGGTCTGCACAACTTTGGGGCCGGATGGCCTGTAAAGTGCTGTAGATTTCCATGTTTCGATGAAGGGATATGGGGAGAGGGCAGGAGATTGGGCTGAAGGTGAAATGGATCAACCATGATGAAATGGCAGAGCAGACTCGATGGGCCAAATGGCCTAATTCAGCTCCTACATCCTACGGTGAAAAGTGACCACTTGGGTGATTAGCTTGGAGATTCACTCAGCAGAGAGTGGTGCTTCAAGAGCAGGAGAAAGAAAATTGATTCATCAATAAATTTTGCTCTGTCATGACATTTGCTAATATACTAATCCAAGGAATGCTTCCATCAAAGGTTGCATGTTGATACACTCCAGTACTTGTATCCTGGGAAGATTCCAGCACACATTGCAAAGTAATGAAACCTGTTGCTACGTTCTAGGTGATCTGACGGATATCATCCGGGAAACAATTGTTATATTGTCAGTATTTATTTTTATGATTTTTTTGATGAGATTAGTTCTTCCTAATGTTAACTTCAGTAAATTAATTTTGTTTTTTAATGAAGAACCAGCTCAAACCCGGTTTGAACATCTTTTTCACAGGATTCGGTGAGGCTGTTGGCAGTTGAGGCTTGTGTGAGCATAGCCCAGCTGCTGCCCCAGGAAGACCTGGAAGCGTTGGTGATGCCGACCCTCCGGCAGGCAGTGGACGATGAATCCTGGCGTGTTCGCTATGTGGTGGCAGACAAATTTTCTGAAGTACGTGTTATTGCTACAGCACAAAGTGCATCTCTTTGGTATGATGATATGGTGCATTTATGTTTTAAAGCTAGTCTTTAAGTTTTCTGTTCCAGCTGGAATCCCTTCTGATTCTGTCAAAAGTCATGAAAACACGATTAGTTCCTCTAATATAGTTTTAAAAAATCATTAAATCAAGCACCTGCGTATTTTTAATATGAAAAGCTAATTGACTGACATGCCAAAAGGTGCTGAGATTTCTTACCAGATTCATTTAATTGGCCTGTTTTTAAACATGGATCTGAAATAGAACAAAGTTGGTCTGAATTGAGCTCAGATCTTTTTCAGTGTATCTGAAGGATAATCCTGTGACAGGGGTTTAGAACAAACTTGTTGGCATAGTGCCAGGGATCTGGGGATTCAGCACGTGCACAGGTTGATGACACTGATATTTTTCACTTTTGACTGGAGGAAGTTAAGGGGAACTTCAGTTCTGTTTAAAAATGAGCCGAAAGGTCGAAAAGCCAGGACGATCCTCAGAGACTTTGACACTCAGGAACTTGAAACTACTCACCCTTTCCACAGTCCCCTTGATTAGGACTGACGTGTGTTCCCTTGACTTCCCCTTCCTGACGTCCACAATCAGTTCCTTGGTCTTACTGTCATTGTGGTAAATTTTGTGATGTAGTGCATTAATTAAATGCTGCTTAAAACTTTTGATGGACTGGACCTTGCTGGTTCCTTCCCACTGCTGACTTCACACAGACCGGGTATGGGGTAGGGAGGTTGTGATTCAACTTCACCTTCCTGTGGTCCACAATCAGTTCCTTGGTCTTACTGACAAAGTGCCAGATTGTTGCCACACCACTCAACCAGCTGATCTATCTCACTCCTCTTCGGCTCCTTGTCACCATCTGAAATTCTGCCAAGAATAGTTGTGTCATTGGCAGATTTATAGTCCCGAAGAGCAGTCTCGGCCCGAAAGATCGACTGTTTATTTCATTTCCATAGATGCTGCCTGGCCTGCTGAGTTCCTCCAGTATTTTGTGCTAGGTTTCCAGCATCTGCAGAATCTCCTGTGTGTTTATGTTTTTTGAACCAGATGGTCTTTGTTCTCAGTATAAAACCTTGTTGCCTCAGGCTTCCTCCTGGTGCTCCGGTTTCCTCGCACAGTCCAAAAGCATTCCGGTTAGTAGGTTAAAGGGTCATTGTAGATTGTTGCACAAGTTGGTGGGTTACTGGCGGTGCAGTTTGAAGGGCCGGAACAGCTTGTTCTGTTCTGTGTCTCCAATTAAATCTATGCCCTTTAGTCTTAGACTTTCCCAGCCTGGGAAAACACTCGGATCAACTGAAATCTCTGTGCTTTTCTCACCACAGTGTAATCCAAATCCTCAAAATAAAGGCACATTGCCTACACAGGTTAATTGCAAACAATAACGATCAGGTTAACAGTATTTAACAATTAAGAAGCATTATTTAATGATTAAGTAACATTATTTAGTTTTTTTGACGTGAGAAACTAGCTGATTACAATTGCTCACGTTGTTGTCTGTGTACCATACTTTCGGATTCAGAGCCATCAACGACAATATTTTCTCAACTTTGCCTTTCTTTAAAAATTTAAAATTCCTTCTCTTGAGGCCAGGAAATTCCAGTCCCACCCCAAAGCATTGAGATTAAATCTTTCTGTTCTGCATAAGTGTAAAATCTGTACTGAAACAGCTGGTTTATCTGTGGATATTTTACCAAGGATAGATCATTACAGCTGTTTTACCTGGGTAACACTTAAGATTGCTGCTTCTAAATGGACATCATTTATATAACCATTCCTTTTTTCTCCCCTCTCATTTATTTCTTTACCAGAGCATGAGGTATCCACTCATTGATAAACATCTGAACACAATGGCAACATTTCTCTGGGTTTCTTTCCTCTTACCCCATAGCTTCACGTGACCCTGATTGGGGGGGTGGGTTGGCTAAGCAGGTGCTACACCTTGCCCAAGGGTGACCCGCAGGCTAGCGGAGGGAAGGAACGCCTTACACTTCTCTTGGTAGAGATGTATTTCCACCCTGCCACCCATGATAAAATTACATAATTCAAAACTGTAAACCTGATCGAAAATTAAAGCAAATTACAGATGGACCAGTGTTGAAAAGCACACAGAAAACACAGCCATTTTGTCATCTTAGGATTGTTACCCTTGGAACAGGCAAAGACGTTATATTGTCTGTCTTTATACGATAACTAACCCGTGTTCAAAAATAAGCTCCATATAAGGTAACACACACAAAAATGCTGGAAGAACTCAGCAGGTCAGGCTGCATTTAATGAAGTGAATAAACAGTCGGTGTTTTGCGCCAAGACCCTTCATCAGGACCAGAAAGGAAGGGGGAAGATGCCAGAATAAGAAAGTGGGGGGCGGGGGGGGTTGGTGTGGAGGAGAAGGGGAATATTCTAGAAAGTGATAGTTGAAGGAAAGTTCGTGGGAAAGGGTTCACACAAAATGCAGGGGGAACTCAGCAGGTCAGGCTGCATCTATGGAAGTGAATAAGCAGTGGATGTTTTCGGCCAAGACCTTTCATCAGGACTGGAAAGGAAGGGGAAATATGCCAGAACAAGATAAAGGTTGCCAGAGCACTTGTGAAATTGGCACCAACCCATTATTGGAAAACAATTGCATTATAACGGTACGGAGTTTATTGTATTTATAATGTTCTGCTGTCATTGCTAATGACAGACCACAACAGAAGGCACTTTCTATGCTCAAGACCACATATAAACTAATCTTGCAATGAAGTCCGTAGCTAAAATACAGTTCAGATTTTCAATTTTGAAGTTCATATTTTCAGAGTACATACATGTCACCACGTACAACCCTGAGATTCATTTTCCTGTGGGCATAGCAATTTCTATAGAATAGTAACTGTAAACAGGATCAATAAAAGATAAAGTACAAATGCAAATATAAATAAATAGCAATAAATAACAAGGGTATGAAATAACAAGATAAAGAGTAATTAAAGTAAGATCATTGCTTGTGGGAACATCTCAATCGATTAAGTGCACTTATCCCCTGTAGTTCAAGAGGCTGATGGTTGAAGGGTAGTAACTGTTCTTGAGCCTGGTGGTGTGGGTCCTGAGGCTCCTGCACCTTCTACCTGATGGTTGAGGGGTAATAGCTGTTCTTGAGCCTGGAGGTGTGGGTCCTGAGGCTCCTGTACCTTCTACCTGATGGTTGAGGGGTAGTAACTGTTCTTGAACCTGGTGGTGTGGGTCCTGAGGGTTCTGTACCTTCTACCTGATGGCAGCAGCGAGACGAGTGTGGAAAAGAAAGATGGTGATGTCTTTGTGATTCCTCTGTTCACGTGTTAATGCACAGATTGCTGCTATTGAAACCCGCTCTATCTTTGTTACTCATTTGGTTTCTCTTGCCTTTAAGGCTTCAGAAAACTGTGGGTCCTGAAATTGCGGAAAATGATCTGGTTCCTGCTTTCCAAAACCTGTTGAAAGATTGTGAGGCTGAAGTGCGAGCAGCTGGGGCCAACAAAGTTAAAGGTTGGTTGGGAATTCTCATTCTTGTCTTTTCCATCCGGTTAAGATGTTGTTGGTGAAGCACAGTGACAACTTTTTGGCAGCAGGAACAACTATCAATTACTTTAGTAATAGACTCTCGTTTTTGGCAATGACACTGCAATCTGTGCCTGTAACTTTCCTAGTGGAGGCGAGGCCTTTGATCCAGCTGTACAACCTGGCATTTTGCAGTGCAGTCCTGAACATTATTTGCTTCCGTTTCTTGTCTGCACAATTTGTCTTTTTTTCCTGCGCATTGTGTGATTGATGGTTTTCTGTTTTTAATGGGTTCTGTTGGGTTCCTTTGCTTTGTGGCTGCCTGTAAGGAGGCAAATGTCAAGGTTGTGCATAGTACGCATGGTGGTTGCACACTTTGTCCGACGATGACAGGAAACCTGTGCGGGAGAGTTTTTAAAATGGAAAAGCCTTTGCACTGTGGCAGTTCCACTCTCGGCCTCAGAAGTCCGGGTCCAGTGGTATGAACAAGCGCCAGAAGAAACAGGGGTCTTCTTGTTTGCAGTGGATGACCAGGATGCTTTCTGTGTCTTTTCATGCCCCTCGTTCTCCACAGAGCGATGCAGAGCCACCTTCCTGGCCGTTGGGTTTTACTGTAGATTGCACCCGCCCAGTCCGCTGAGGCTGACTTTGCGTGCTAGGACTGGCTTGTCCGAATCTCACTGGAGTATGAGACTGCTGTCACGTGCAAATGGCTGCTTGCAGCCACAGGGGAGAGATGAGTGTCCGGTGGGGAGCAAAGATGAGTGAGCTGCCCCGGAATGGACACGACAAGCCCCTTCACCAGAGGTGCGACCCCTTCCGTGGACAGCCCTGAACTTTGAACTCCTGTGAAAGATGTAAACAAGGTTGAAAGAATGCAGAGCAAATTTATAAGGATGTTGCCTGGTCTTGAGGACCTGACTTATAAGGAAAGATTGAATAGGTTACGACTGTATTCTTCAGAATGCAGAAGATGAGAAGAGATTTGATGGAGGTACAATATTATGGGGGGTATGGATGGGATAAATGCAAGCAGGTTTTTTCCACTGTGGTTGGGTTGGACTACAACCAGAGGTCATGGGTTAAGAGTGAAAGGTTACAAGTTTAAGGGGAACATGAGGGGAAACTTCTTCACACAGAGGGTCATGAGAATGGAACGAGCTGCCAGCACAAGTGGTCCATGCAGTTTTGATTTCAATATTTAAGAGAAGTTTGAATAGGTACATGGATAGTCGGGATATGGGGCGGGGGGGTGGTTGTGGTCCTGGTGCAGGCAGATGGGAGTAGACAGTTTGAATTGTTCAGAATGGACGAGAGGGGCCAAAGGGCCTTTTCTGCGCTGTGCTTTTCTATGACTCTATTTAATGTGGTACCACATATCCAGGTGACACTTCTCCAAGTGAGAACAGCATGCCAGCATGCCTCCCCTTTGGCATCCTGATCTGATCCCAGAACTGGATGACAGCAAATGGAAAGGAATTGTGTGCCACTTGACTTCATGTTTCGATGGTGGCTGCTCCTTACAAAGTGCACTTCATTGCTTGTGCAGAGTCTTGAAAGGTTGTGAGATTGTGAAAAAGAGTGAATGGTGTTCTTTACGTTTGTACCACTGACTGCCTAACCCGAGGCCCTCCGTTGGTCAGGGTCCACCATGGATGTTACGTGCAGCTGTCTACGTGATACGTAAGCCAGGGCAGTATGATATGGAGAGTAAGCTGTTGCCCATGTAGCAGGCTCCCGCTCTCCACGCATCTGTTGAATCCAAAGAATTGGCAGAGACCAATACAGTTTGGTACCAGTGGCGTCGCAGGAGTTGACAGTCAGCGTTGAACTCAACGTAGGACTGCCTCGGAGAAGCCGGCTCTGGATTTTTCCCTCTGGGTTTACTCCTGTGAGTGGGTATAGCCGCAAGGCATTGGAGGTTTGAGCTCAGAGTCTTCCTTCTCCTAGATGAGCTGCCAACCATGAGCCCCATCTGACCGAAGTGACCAGTTTTAAAGTGTCAGTGACCTGCCTTCTGCTTCAGTAAGCCGCATGCAAAGGCCAGGAGCTGGACTTGGTGTGAGAGGCTGTTTGAGGTGCATGCCATGAGGAGCATTTAGTCTGTAGTGGGAGCTTGTCCCCATTACCGCCCCTGGCCATGACAACCTTAAGGAATCATTGACTGCCTAATAAGCTGCATCTTTTCTCATGTACGTGTCAGTTGATCGGATCTTTCATCAGAGAAACTGGGGTGGATGTCGGGCCACCCAGCCACACCACTGTCCACCGATTGTGTCTGCAGAAGCACATCATCACATAGAGAGATAAACTGGAACGAGAAACTAGAGCACATAATAAACCTGAATGAGTCGAAATCTACTTCGATTAAAGCATGCTCAGGTACCATCGGCCGACAGCATCGGGGGAAGAGAGGGAGATTCACTTGAGTGTGAGGCCCTTGCTTTGATTCCCTACTTTCGAGTAAGCAAGCTAGTAGACAAAGGTAGAAATATTGTGATGTTGCTTCCCAGATGGACCCACTTCATCCACAAAATCTGGCTCCAATCGTGCGTTTTGAAAAGGAATGCATGAGTTATATTTAGCCTTTCAGATTGTGGTAGTTTAGTCATGGATAGTCATACCTTCATGCAAAGTGGAGCTGGCCGGGATAAGTATCGCAGCATCAGTCGTCTTGGCCTGGCCAGTTTCCATAAATCAAATGTTTCAAGTGAATTGTGATGTGCCTGCCAAAGTTCTTTGCCAGTCATCTTCAGTAGCTGGTACATTAATGCCAACTCATGGAGTTCATTTGCACCAGAACAACTTAGAGGAGGAGTGGGCCAATGTGATACCTCTGAATATCTATTTAGTAAGATTACAGTGCAGAATAGGTACACTAAGCCACGCTGCCCAGCTATCCCCCAATTCAATCCTGACCTAATCACGGGACGATTTACCAGTTAATGACCAGTTAACTTATGAAATGTGCACTCGAAGGAAACCCATACCGTCACAGGGAGACCGTACAGATGTGCCAGAATTGAACCTGTGCTGTCTGACTCTTGATGTTTACACTGTAGGTGCTGGCCTTGCTTTTCCTTGTGCGACTTAAATTGTGCTTCAGAATGTATGTTTTCTCTTGCCACTATCTTCTGAGAAGATACAAATGTTAAGGCAGATGCTTTTCAGCAATTGCTTAATCTGTTAAACTTTATTGATTTATCATTGTGGTGAGAGTGTGGAACGAGCTGCCAGCGCAAGTGGTGCGTGCAAGCTCGATTTCAACGTTTAAGAGAAGTTTGGATGGGTACGCAGATGGTAGTGGTATTGAGGGCTATGGTCCAGATGCAGGTTGATGGGAGTAGGCAATTTAAATGGATCGGCACAGAATAGATGTGCTGAAGGGCCTATTTCTGTGCTGTACTTTTCTCTGACTCCATTGTTTTGTTTGAGAATAACTCTCTTAACGTGCAGTATTCTATCTTGCAGATTTCTGTGAAAACTTGCCAGGAGATTGCAGGGAGACTGTCATAATAAGTCACATCCTGCCGTATGTTAAGGTAATATGCCTTCTCAAATTCTTGGCTGGTTATACAGTCTATCTAAAATTAATGTAGCAACTCATCTCATTCACTTCAGGAAAAAGTCCCTCAGTATTTTGGGTGGGCCTGAAACGAGGATTCAGGCACCTTTTAATTCAAGTTTTATCACTCTGAACTGCTTGTAACTGGAAAAGCTCAATGTCCAAGCACAAGTCACATCTTGCCCCCTCTCCCGTCCCCTCTCCCACCCCATCCCCCTCTCCCACTCCCTCCCCACCCCCCTCTCCCTCTCCCTCCCCATCCCCCTCTCCCAAAGGGCTGAGTTCTGCGGAAGGGTTTTGGACAGAAATGTCGACTGTCCTTTTCTCCATAGGTGCTGCCTGGCCTGCTGAGTTCCTCCAGCATCTTGTGTGTGTTGCTGGTTTTTTAACATGGTGTTGGCTGCCTGGAGTGATGGGAGAGGCAGATATATCGGGGACTTTTAATGACGTTTAGATAAGCACACGAATGTGAGGAAAACGGAAGAATATGGACATCGTGTAGATAAGATTGCCCACTTGATTAGGAATTTAAGTATAACATTGTGGGTCATAGGGCCGGTTCTATTCCATGATTTATATAAACTAGAATATCAAACTGTAAACAAAATTATTTAAGAATGATCCGTGACTGACCAGGTGGATCAGAAGAACGTGGAGCAGGATGGCATCATGAGGGAGATATCTAATGACAAACAAGAGAAAATCTGCAGATGCTGGAAATCCGAGCAACACACACAAAATGCTGAAGGGACTCAGCAGGCCAGGCAGCTTCTATGGGGAACAGTACAGTCGATGTTTCTGTAGGTGCTGTCTGGCCTGCTGAGTTCCTCCAGCATTTTGTGCGTGTTGGCTGAGATACCTGTCTGGGTTTTCATTTGATCATTTCATGAGATTGAATTCAAGAGCAGAGAGGTCATGCTGCAACTATACAGGGTACTGGTGAGGCCGTACCTGGAGTGCTATGTGCAGTTCTGGTCTCCATACTTGAGGAAGGATATATTGGCTTTGGAGGCAGTGCAGAGGAGGTTCACCAGATTATTCCAGAGATGAAGGGGTTAACCTATGAGGAGAGATTGAGTTGCCTTGGACTATACTCTCTGGAATTCAGAAGAATGAGAGGATATCTTAGGGAAACATACAAAATTTTGAAATGGATAGATAAGATAGAAGTAGGAAAGTTATTTCCATTGGTAGGTGAGACTAGAACTAGGGGACATTGCCTCAAGATTCAGGGGAGAAGGTTTAGGACAGAGATGAGGAGAAACTGTTTTTCCCAGAGAGTGGTGAATCTGTGGAATTCTCTGGCCAGGGAAGCAGTGGAGGCTTCTTCACTAGATATATTTAAGATACAGTTATATACATTTTTAGATAGTAGGGGAATTAAGGGTTATGGGGAAAAGGCAGGTAGATGGAGCTGAGTTTAAGGACAGATCAGCCATGATGTTACTGAATGGCGGGGCAGGCTTGATGGGCCGGATGGCCTACTCCTGCTCCGATTTCTTATGTTTTTCTGAATCATGAATGGAATAACAACTGTTTCTTCCACCGGAGTCTCTCCAACTGTTCTTTTAGTTTGAGAGCTTTAGATAAGAGCAAATGTGCAGTGCGTTCTTTAGAAGCAGTGATGTGAGCTGGTTTGTAATCTCAGTGCATACTGGATTAAAGGGCAATCGGTTAATGGTGTGATGGAGCTGTTATTTCTCCATCTATCATGTTCCTTATTTATTTTGTCGTGAATTTAAACAACACTGCTGCATGTGCAAATTCTGGATTTTTTAATTAATATGGAAATTTGCATTCTTTCATTATTTTTACAGAATTAAAATTATTTTTAAATATGTAAAAAAAAATCTCTCCCCTGCCCTCTCCTTCCTCAATTCCCCACTCTGAGCTTTTATTTCTCACCTGTCTATTACTTCTCCCTGGGTCCTCACCTCCTTCCATCTCTCCTGTGGTCCACTCTCTTCTCCTCTCCTCTCTCAGATTCTTTCTTCTCCAGCCATTGACCTTTCCCACCCACCTGTCTTCACCTAACACCTTCCAGCTGGCCTCCTTCCCCTCTCCTCACCTTTATATCCTAGCATCTTCCGCCTCCCTTTACAGTCCCGATAAAAGGCCTCGGCCTGAAACACCGACTGTTTACTCATTCCCATAGATGCTGCCTGAGCTGCTGAGTTCCTCCAGCGTTTTGGGTGAGCTGCTCTGGATTTCCAACGTCTGCAGACTTGATTCCCTTCATGTGCTGCACCTCAGAAGATTCCCCAAATGTCGGAAATGCCTCGATTTTCCAGGCACAGCTGACAGATTCCAAGTGTACATCTTCAAATTGTCAGCTGTTAATTCAAGCCTTGAATTATTTGTTAGTTTGAAATGAAATCGAGAAAAAAGCCTGCCGAATCATGATTTGAACTGTTGTATAATTTAATAGTGATTAGTATTTTGCATGTATTTATGCCAAAGGTGCAGAAAGATTTCTCAAATGCAGAAATTCAAGTGTTTTTCTTTTGTGAAATGCAGCTTTTCACAAAATGACCGTTGTTTCCTCCCATGGCCCTCCCGAGGAGCTCGCCTGCACTCAGGGAGAGTGAACGGACAATAAAGGACAATTAAGACTCAGGAACAGAATTAGGCCACTCAGCCCATCGTGTCTGCTTCGCCATTCCATCATGGCTGGCTTATTACCCTCTCGGCCCCATTCTCCTGCCTTCTACCCCGTAACCTTTAACACCCTGACTAATCAAGGACCTGTCAGCCTCCATGTTAAATATACCCAGTGACTCGTCCTCCACAGCCATCAGCGTTGATGGATTCCACAGATCCAGCGCCCTTTCACTGAAGAAATTTCCTCTCAGCTCTGTTCTAAATGGACGTCCCTGTATTCTGAGGCTGTGCCCTCTGGTCACAGGAAACGTCCTCCCTGTTCTAGGCCTCTTAATATTCCATAAGTTTCAATGAGATTCACCCCTCTTCCTTCCCGTCTGAACTCCATCGAGGACAAAGCCGGAGCCGTCAAGCACTCCTCTTGTATGTTTCATTCCCAGGATCATCCTTGTGAACCCTCTCTAATACCAGTACATCTTAGATAAAGGGCCCAAAGCTGCTCACTATACCCCCAACTGCATTCTGACCAATGCCTTACAAAGCTTCAGCATTACCCTTATATTTTTTCTAGTCCTCTCAAAATGAATGCCAACATTCCATTTTCTTTCCGTACCACCAATTCAGCCTGCAAGATAATGTTCAGGGAACCCTACACGAGGTCTCCCAATTGCCTTTGCACCTCTGATTTCTGAATTTTCTGCCCATTTGGAAAATAGTACACGTCTTTACTCCTTCTACCAAAGTGCATGGCCATACATTTCTGGTAGTAGGCACCCTTCGATCCCGGGGATGATGCGTTTGTGCCTCTGTTGGACTGTGTCCTCTCCTGGGCAAGAAGGTTTGAAGGACCGGCTCTGGTCAATGCAGCAGGCTCCCCCTCTCCACGTCACTCATGTTGTCGAAAGGAAGGGCAAGCGCCAATACAGCTCGGCACCAGTGTCATCGCAGAGGTTGCCAGAGTGAAGCTGTAAACAACATCAAACTGCCTTAGGGGTTTACCCCCAAAGCCTTTCCCATGGGTGGGCATGACTGCAAGGCAGTGGAGGTTTAAAATCAGGGTTTTCCTTTTCTTAAGCGGGCTGCCGCCCAAGGCTGAGGAATCCTACCTACTCGAAACACTTTCGGACACCACAGTATATTCCAACTGCCACTGCCTTGCTATTCTCCCAATCTATCAAGTCCTTCTTCAGACTCTCTGCTCCTCCACCTATCTTGGTATCATCCACAAATGTGACCATCAAGCCATCAATTCCGTTGTCCAGATCATTGACGTCTGCTGGAAAAGAAACTGTCACAATACCGACCCCTGTGGAACACTAATAGTCACCTGCAGTCAACCAGAAAAGACCCCTTTCATTTGCAATTCTTTGCCTCCCGTCAGTCAGCCAAGCTTCTATCTTTACTGGGATATCTTCTGTAATACCATGGGCTCTTAACTTGCTAAGGCGTCTCATGTGCGGCATCTTGTCAAACTCCAAGTAAACAACATCCACTGACCCTCCTTTGTCTATCCTGCCTGTAATTTCCCCTTAAGGAAACCATGCACCTCCAAGTACTGGGAGCCTCGTCCTTAATAATGGACTCCCAACATTTTCCCAACCACTGAAGTCAGGCTGAAGGGCCTATAGTTTCATGTCTTTTGCCTCCCTCCCTTCAGAGTGAAGTGACATTTGGAAATTTCCAGTCCTCTGGAACCATTCCAGATTCTAATGACTCTTGAAAGATTATTACTAATGCCTCCCCAATCTCTACAGCTGCCTCTTTCAGAACCCTGCGGTGTAGCCCATCTAGTCCAGGTGACTTGACTACCTTCAAAACTTTCAGCTTCCCAAGCACCTTCTCCTTAATAAAAGCAACTGCACTCACTTCTGCTAACTGACTCTCGAATTTCTGGCATACTGCTGGTGTGACTATAACTTGGACCATAATGTATAGTACTGTGCAAAAGTCTTAGGCTGGTGTATATAGCTAGGGTGTCTGAGTTTTGCACGGTCCGGTAGTAATTCTTATATACTGCACTGTGCTGCTGCTGCCGCAAAAAAAAAATCAAATTTCTTGACATCTGTGAGTGATGATAAACCTCACAGATGTCTGATATGGATCTCTGATGTGGACTGAGAGTGGGAAGGGGGCAGGGAGAGGGGAGTTGTGTCCCTGTCCCCCTCTTTTGGTGAATGTTGGTGATAGCGTAAGATGATATCGTGGTTCTGCATTTGTGTTTATGGACTGTGGACTTTTTCAGATTTAGGGTTTTTATATTCTGTTTTCTTCATCGCCTTATTCTTTTCGTTTTGTTGTGTGAGGGGAGGGTGTTTGGGGGTAAAATGCTCTGTTAGTTTTTTGTGTGGGGGATGGATTGGGGGGGTCGATGTTGCTCTTCCATTTTGTGTGTGGAGGGAGGGGTAGTTTTGGGGATCAGATGATCAGGATGCCATTATTTTTTGTACCAGGGCTGGGGAGGTGTAGGTTTCATGCTTCTCTCTGAGTGACTTTCATCTTCTTTCTTTGCTTCGTGGCTATCTGGAGAAGACAAATTTCAGGGTTGTATTTGGATACGTGCTTTGATCATAAACAAACCTTTGACTCTTTGGTTGGGAAAAGGGGGAAGGGAGCGGAAAGCACCGGAGAGACATTCTGTAATGACCAATAAGCCAATTGTTTGGAATCAAATGGCCTTGCCTGGGTTCTCAGGGCTGAGTATGTCTGCACTCGCACCACCCCCTCCTGCCCCTGGCAGTCCACCTCAGCCACCTCTCTCACACCCCTCCCGTGGGTGCTCCACTCTCACCATTCCCAACATCCTGTGCTCCCGCCAGATTTACAAACTTGCTCTCCACTGCACGTTGGCAAGTACAGTTCTGTGCAAAAGTCATTGGCACCCTGGCTAGATGTGCATGTGCCAAAGTACTGTAAGTGTGAAAGTAGCATTCATATTTCTTTTGTGGGATTAATATTTCATAAATGTCCAAGATGATACTTTGAAAGCAGAGAGTCTGGGGAGCGCCAGTGTGTTTGTCAGACAGCGTTCGCAGTATGAATGTTTTTCACCTTTGCTGTACTCAGAAAATTGCCTTTCCTTCCTAGTGCCCTGAGGTCTATTTGAACATTATCTCCAATCTGGACTGCGTGAATGAAGTTATTGGAATTCGCCAGTTATCACAGTCTCTCCTGCCAGCCATTGTAGAATTAGCAGAAGATGCCAAATGGAGAGTGCGCCTTGCGATAATCGAGTACATGCCTCTGCTTGCAGGGCTGCTGGTGGGTGGTTTATTCTAAAATGTTTTTATAGTCTATTAGCAATGCTTCCATATGGATGATTTGCAGAATGGAAATGATTGCCCATATCAAATTGAAACTTTAATTTAAAGACGGAAATAACTTTGAACATCTTCTTTCCTTTTGCACCAGAAGCAAATGTGCGATAGTAACAATTATACTTGTAGCCCACTGACATGGGTAGTCTTACTTTAGACTCGGGGCTCCCAACCTTTTTTTTAATTGACCATTAACCAAGCAGGGGTGGAAACCCCTGGTTTAGACCATCAGGTTTAGGCCCCTGTTTAAGGACTGCGGACTTTGTCAGACTTAGGGATTTTATATTCTGTTTTTATATCACCTGTTTCTTTTCATTTTGTTGTGCGAGGGGAGGGTGTTTGGGGGTAAAATGTTCTGTTGGTTTTTGTGTGGGGGGTGGGCTGGGGATGTTGTTGTTCCATTTTCTGTGTGGAGGGAGGGGTGGTTTGGGGGGGGGCTGATGATCAGGATGCCATTCAATGACTTTCATGTTTTTTCTTTGTTTCATGGCTATCTGGGGAAAACAAATTTCAGAGTTGTACATGATAATAAGTGAGCCTTTGGCCTGCACATCAAACAGATCCAAACACAGAAAGGGCAATAAACTCCGTACAATCAGATGAGGGGGTGACAACTGTTGTCCCAGAGGAAATAAACAATATCTTTTTGAGATTTTACCAAAATCTGTGCAGCTCAGAATATTCAGATTCAGCTCCAGAAATACAAAAGGAATTTCTCGACTTGTTAGAATTTATACCCCGAGATGAAACGTCCTTGACCTCACTGGAGTTTAACTCAGAGGCTAAAGAATTGTCTGCAGCTGTAACTAACATTAAGGGAGGGAAAACTCCTGGGCCCAATGGAAATTCCGATTAAAATATATAAAATCTTTAAGGCTAAGCTAATACCACCTCTGCTTGATATGTATCAGGAGTCATTTGACACTGGATCCCTTGCCCCCTCTCTTAATATGGCAGCAATTACGCTACTGTTAAAACCTGGAAAACCACCATCCCTTTGTGGATCTTATAGGTCAATCTCACATCTGAACAATGATCTCAAAATTCTCTGTCAGGTATTAGCTAGGAGGCTGGAGCCACTCTTGCCAAAAATGGTCCACCCTGACCAAAATGGGTTTGTAAGGGAAGGCAGGGCTTCCACAACATTCGAAGAGTGCTTAATATACTTTATGAAAAATCTGGAAGCTCTGTTAGCGCTATTCTGTCATTGGATGCCGAGAAAGCCTTCGACAGAGTGGAGTGGAATAGGGGGAAAATTTCTAAGATACAGCTTCTGTATTCTAACCCACAGGCTGAAGTTTCAACTAACGAGCTTTTTTCGGCATCTTTCAAACTCCAACGGGGAACAAGACAGGGCTGTCCCCTATCTCCCCTCCTGTTTATCCTGGCCATTGCGCCACCTGCTATGGCAATTTGAAAACAGGCTAACATAGCAGGAATAACTATAGGAGATGTAGAACATCGCATAGCCCTGTACATGGATGATGTAATTTTGTCAGAACAGGGTTTACCTATTTGGGTGTTAAAATTACTCCTACTATTGATAAAATTATCCCAACTAATTATAACCCTCTCACAGACTCAGTTATTCAACTTACAAACAGATGGACGAAATTGCTCATAAATTTGATTGGACGCATAAACATTCTAAAAATGTCAATTTTACTGAAGTTGCTGTACCTTTTGCAATCTATCCCACTTTCTCTTCCATCATCTTTCTTTTACTTATTAAAGAAATTTTTTTCTACTTTCATCTGGAATAATAGATGTCCAAGACTCAGGCTTTCCCTGTTATATCTACCGTATGATAGAGGTGGCTTACAGCTACCAAATCTTATGTGTTATTTCTGGGCAGCCCAAATTAGAGCAGGAATGTTTTATTTTGTTAAGGATCACTCCCCTCCTTGGGTCTCAATGAAATCCCAGTTGATCAATATCCCTCTAGAACTATATATGTATTCAGCAAATAAGAAAAAACTGGTCACACAATCTAAAATCCCTTTCTTAAAAAATACAATAATGATTTGGCACGATGCTCTTGCGTAAATAGCAGAGACATCACAGTTATCCCAGTTTACTCCTATCTTTGGTAATGATAGCTCCAGCCCGGCAGAGGGGATCCTGGTTTTAAAACTTGGTCGCCCCGAGGCATAGCTGAGGTGTCTGATCTTTATAATGGCAATTCATTTATGTCTTTTGAAGAACTCAAAGGCCACATATGGAATTCCAACAAAACACTTTTTTAAATGCCTTAAGTTGCAAAGTTTTATTATGTCCAGGCAAAGTTACAGTTTGAAGCTCCCTCCTTTATTTACCCTAGAAGACCTCACTCTGAAATTATCTGAAGCTAGGGGACAAGTGTCTGAATTATACATGTAAGGGTTTCTTCTTTTATGTTACTTGCTAAGGCTAATAAAATGGCTTCTCTGTACTATTAACTACTGAGACAGTGGTTCTCTATAGCAACTTGTTTGGGTTATCATTACTGATTTGGGAATTGTATTCATTTGCTAACCAATTGGGAAAGATGGTATTCTTTCTTGTGTGTCTGTAAGCTATTGTTTTTCGTGGGCTTTGGGCAGAAGGTGCGATGGGGACAGAGTGAGGAGACGTGAGGAGAGAGATCCTGTAAGCTGGGCAACGTCACGGACCCCGTGCGGGAGTCCGAGGCCCAGGGTCTTCGGCGAGGAGTGGAGAAGAGGACAGACTCGTGTGGAGTGTTTGGTCGATCACTGAGGGTGGTCCCATTCGTGGGTCGGTGGAGTTCGGAGGACATCGATTGGAGAAAGGGGGACCCGGTTCTGTAAGAGCTCCAACGAGTGTGCACCAAACTGATAGAGTTACTGACTTGGCACCTTTATTCTATTTGTTTCTACTAACCCATCACCAAGAAATACTTATAAAGTGTAATCATTTAATCGCATATGGCGTACTGTCTGTGGGGTACATCACACAGCATCCACACAAACTTGATCTCCCCGTTTGGCGGGGCCGAAGGCTGCTCCCCCTAGACGAAAGCGAGCTGAGCGAGTCTAGGCTTACCGGGCGGCTACATACAAATTGTTTGCAAGTAAATGCAAAGAATCATCAAACAACATGCTACAAGCATGGAGAACTGATTTGCATGAGAATCTGTCAGAAAAAGAGTGGTCAGAAGCTTGTTCCTTCGTTCAAACCCAGTCAGTGAACACTCATTCTAAGCGGATAACCGGACAGTACATTACTCCAGTCAGGTTTCGTCACTTTAACCCCAACATTCCAGACACATGCTTTAAATGTAATCACTAAAAGGGGTCTCTGTTCCATTGTATGTGCGAGTGCCCCCAGATGATCTGCTTCTGGAAGAAGGTGCTGGATTTGATTAGTCAGATTATTGGAAAAAAGGTGCTCCTTGATCCTAAATTATGTATTCTAACATTTATCCAAAGGACTTTGTAACCTCCAAAAATGCAAGGTCTCTGCTTAATATTTGTTTTTTGGAAGCCAGACGTTGCATAGCCTATTCATGGAAGAAACCCACAACCAGTGGACTTTCACAATGGCTGAAAGGAGTGACTTCGTATCTTGCTCCAGAAAAGATCAACTACATCACGGAAAAACAAACTTGGCAAATGTTGGGAAATTTGGGATATTTTCTACAAGTTTCTGGAGAACAATATTTGGGATGATGAAAGTAACAAATTGAACTGACAGCTTGTTTTTAATGGCCGGGTGTTTGCTTTTTTTGTGCGTTGCTTTTCCTTTTATTTCTGATGTATTTTATTTTTCTCTTTCTCTTTAACCTTGTTGCACTTTCAAACCTATGGATGATCGAATGTGTTTACTTTTCATTCTGTAAAAGCAATAAAGAGATGTTTGAAAAAAAATAAGTGAACCTTTGAATCTTTGATTGGGAAAAGGGGAAGGGAGAGGGAAGCACCAGAGAGATATTCTGTAATGATCAATAAACCAATTGTTTGGAAGCAAATGACCTTGAGAGCAGAAGTAGTCCATTCAGCCCATTGATTCTGCTGCAACATTCCATCATGGCTGATTTGTGATCCCTCTCAACCCTATTCTCCTGCCTTCTCTTCATATCCTTTCACGCCCTGATTAATGAAGAGCCTGTCAGCCTCCATTTTAATTATACCCAATATCTTGGCTTCCACGGTTGTCCATGGAAGTGAATTCCACAGATTCGCCACCCTCTGGCTGAAGAAGTCGCTCCTCATCTCTGTTTCTGCCAGGTGCTCCGATTTCCTCCTCCATCCCAAAGACGTGCTGGTTGTAAACTGGTTATTGTAGATTCCGCCTCTGTGTTGGTAACTAGCAGGAGTAGTGAGGTAGTGTTCATGGGTACGGTGTGCACTCAAAAAGCGTATGGCAGAGGGGAGGAAGCTGTTCCTGAATCAGTGAGTGTGTGTCTTCAGACAAATTGTCCCTCCTTTCTGGTAGTAGCAATGAGAAGAGGCTGGTGGGGCCCTTAATGATGGACACTGTCTTTTTGAGGCACCGCTCCTTGAAGATGTCCTGGATAATATGGAGGCTGGAGCACACGATGGAGCTGACTAATTTTATAATTCTCTGTAGCTTCCTTAAGCTCTCCTGTATCATACCGATTTAGTATGTATTCGGTTTTAAGAAGCAAATCGCTCTCAGTTTCGGTGTGCAAACACAAAGTAGATTTTCTGAGCTAGAAACTCACAATGTTCCTGTTGTGCTGTGTTCCCATGCTTTATGGTTAATCATAAAACTATTTAGTCAATATTTACACCTTTGTGGTTAAAGAGTTTTTCGAGGAGGTTACCAGGAAAGTGGTTGAAAGGAAGGCATTGGATATTGTCTACATGGACTTCAGCAAGGCCTTTGACAAGGTCCCGCATGGGAGGTTAGTTAGGAAAATTCAGTCGCTAGGTATACATGGAGAGGTGGTAAATTGGATTAGACATTGGCTCAATGGAAGAAGCCAAAGAGTGGTAGTAGAGCATTGCTTCTCTGAGTGGAGTCCTGTGACTAGTGGTGTGCCACAGGGATCAGTGCTGGGTCCATTGTTATTTGTCATCTATATCAATGATCTGGATGATAATGTGGTAAATTGAATCAGAAAATTTGCTGATGAAACAAAGATTGGAGGTGTAGTAGACAGTGAGGAAGGTTTTCAGAGCCTGCAGAGGGACTTGGACCAGCTGGAAAAATGGGCTGAAAAATGGCAGATGGAGTTTAATACAGACAAGTATGAGGTATTGCACGTTCGAAGGACAAACCAAGGTAGAACGTAGAGGGTTAATGGTAAGGCACTGAGGAGTGCAGTGGAACAGAGGGATCTGGGAATACAGATACAAAATTCCCTAAAAGTGGCATCACAGGTAGATAGGGTCGTAAGGAGAGCTTTTGATACATTGGCCTTTATTAATCAAAGTATTGAGTATAAGAGCTGGAATGTTATGATGAGGTTGTATGAGGCATTGGTGAGGCCGAATCTGGAGTATCGTCTTCAGTTTTGGTCACCAAATTACAGGAAGGATATAAATAAGGTTGAAAGAGTGCAGAGAAGGTTTACAAGGATGTTGCCAGGACTTGAGAAACTCAATTACAGAGAAAGGTTGAATAGGTTAGGACATTATTCGCTGGAGTGTAGAAGAATGAGGGGAGATTTGATAGAGGTATATAAAATTATGATGGGTATAGATAGAGTGAATGCAAGCAGGCTTTTTCCACTGAGGCAAGTGGAGAAAAAAACCAACTGGTGCGTCTTTGGATTGTGAGAGGAAACCCGTGCGTTCCGCAGGGAAAATGTACTGGCTCCTTACAGGTGACATCAGAATTCCCAAGCTGTAACAGTGTCACGCCAACTGCTACGCCACCATTAGTGGTTAGTAACGTTCTTACTGTCTGCATTAAACCATCGGACACTTTTAAGATTTTTCCTATTTTTCATAGATCATAGTCCTGGTATTGACACAAAGAAATTAATTAAGGATAGTCAAAATACTAGATGCAAGTACCTTAGATTGGGTATCTTCTGTGTAGCCTTCTGCCACGGCACAATCTAGTTTTGTGCAGTTTATTAGAGCACGTTGCCAGTCTTTCTTGTGTGACCCCTTCACCATTGGCTCAAAGGAGTTAGCAAACTGTACTGGTAAGGAGCGAAAGTTGAAGACGGCTAGAATGCAAATGTGGCAAGTTGGCATGTTCTACTAGAAATTCGAGGGGTTATTTTATCAACATTCTTTTTATTGTCAAAACCTGTTTAGGGAGTGGAGTTTTTTGATGAGAAGTTGAACTCCTTGTGCATGACATGGTTGGTGGATCGCGGTGAATATAGCCTTGATGAATCATTACTTCTGTTGAACGAAAGTCCTTCAAAGTTGTCAAAGTCATCTTACTGGTGCTTCCATGATGCTGAGTGATCCTACCAGGTGCCTAACCAAAAATCCTTCATCGTGCTTTGTCACATCCTCAAAGGATTGGGTCAGGCTCAAGACACGACATGCCCCTCACAAAGCCATGCTGACTCTCCCGAATCAGACTATGCTTCTTGTAAATCCTGTCTGTAGGAATCTTCTCCTGTAATTTGCCCACCGGTGAAGTAAAACTGACTGGTGTATAATTCCCAGGGTCATCCCTGCTCTCTTTCCTGAACAAGGAAATAACATTTGCCAACTTCCAATCATCTGGTACTTGCTCCGGTGAGGACTGGCCAGTGAGGATGCCCAGATCGTCACTAAAGGTGCAGCAATCTCTTCCCTTGCTTCCCGTAGTAACCCTGGGGTATTATCACATCTGGCCCCGGGGACTTATCTATCCTAGGGCTTTTCAAAATTCCAGAACATCCTCTTTCTCAATGTCAACATGTTGCAGCATATCACTGCCCTCGCAAGCATCAAGGTCCCTCTCACTGGTGATGACTAAAGAAAAGTATTCATTGCGGATCTCCCCCAAAGTCTCCGACTCCAAACATTTTGCCTCTTTTAGCTCTGGCCGGCCCAGACTCTCACTCTGGCCATCCTCCTGTTTTTCAAGTATGTTTTCCTGAATCCAACTCACCAAGTCCTTCTCGTGGCCCCTCCTAGTTCTCCGAAGTCCATTCTTCACTCTCTCCCTGGCCACATTGTAACCTTCTGGAGCACAGGCTGATCTTTGCATCCTATGCTTCTAGACTAGCTGTTGCGCATCTCTTGTCAAGCATGGCTCCTTCACCCTTCTGTTCTTTCCCTGTCTCAGTGGGACAAAACTCTGCAGAGCTCCATGCAAGTGAAGCCCAAAACGACTTCCACATTTCAATTGTGTGTTTCTGAGTGCATTCATCCCAGTTTGTACTCCCAGGTTCCTGCCCAATGTCCAATACCATCATAGTTCAAACACCGGCGCCCCCCTCCCCCCCAGTTATTACTGCTGCAAGCAATCTAGTCGCACTCTTGTACACATGGCAACAAGAAACAGACTTGACTTTGACCGATACGTTTATTTATTTAATTATTCCAGAATAGCATGGAACAGGCCCAACGAGACGCACCGCCCAGCAACCGGCTGATTTAACCCTTGCCTCATCACAGGACAGTTTACAATGACCAATGAGACTCCTAAGCGGGACGTCTCCAGACTCTGTGGGGTGTTGGGGGTGGTGGGTGGAATCTGAGCACCCGGGGTAGACACACGATCCACTCCGGTTTGTTGCCTCTTATTCCAAAAGCAGCGGAGCTGCGAATCTGAAATAGTAATTGAAAATTCTGGAGACACTCAACAGAGCAGGCCAATGAATGGGCAGAAAGTCACAGATACAGCTGTGCATCTCCCAACATGATCTCATGCCAGCTCATCCACACCATTTTTTCTCCCCCCTCTGCGTACAAGTTCTTAATCCTGCCTACGTTTCCAGAAGCCGCCTGTTCCATCTGCAGTGCCTCCCTGGTTTTCTTCTTGCCTAGCGGTCGAAGCTATGCTGTACTCAAGCCGGCTTTGCTCAAGGCAACATCACTCAGGTCCTGTGTGTTTTGTAAATGATAGTTCTCTTCGTTCTCTTGGTGTAAGCGAGTTGTGGTATTTAATTGATGCCAGAAGCCTCTCCTAAGACTTGGGTGACTCAGGTGTACTCTGTGTGTCACCCATCGTACTATCTCTCAGCCATTTAAATGGGAGCTTTCAAGCTGAGCTTCTGTACTGTTGTCAGTCAAGATGTAGTTTATACTTGCAACTGTTTGCAAGGGATATTCATATTCCTTATCATTTTTATAAATGAATGGCAGATGAGGATCTTTTTCCCTGTGCAAGTAATTTCCCAAAAATGGCAGGGCTGATTTTTCTTTAAAGTAAAGTGCATTTTGATTAAAGACCAATAAAATTAACAACAAATCTGATTTGGACTGTTTTGCTTTTAGTCTCGGTCCCTTTTACCCTGGAATCTGAATATTGCAGTTAGGGCTTGAACAATGACTAATTATTCAATTACAATAATTAGTAATAAATAATGGTAATCTATTCGAAGTATTTTTTAAGTATCTAATGGGGAAACACAATGGCGTCTGGTTAGCGCAACACTTTGCAATTGGGTTCGATTCCCACTGCCACCTGTGAAGAGTTTATACGTTCTCAGGTTGACTGCGTGGGTTTCCTCCGGGTGCTCCTGTTTCCTCCCAGAGACCTACTGGTTGGTAGGTTAACTGGACATTGTAAATTGTCCTGTAATTAGGCTAGGGTTAATCGGGGGTGGCTCGCAGGGCAAGAAGGGCCTGTTCCACGCTGTATCTCAATAAATAATCAATGATAAATAAGTATATTAAAATGCTACTTTCCAAGTGCATAATTTCCTCCACTGTGTGTAACTTGGTATGGAACAGGTTGACACTTTGAAGAAGGTGGTACGAGCATTTCATTTCGGAACTTTGTATTTTATCAGCAAGGTACATATTTGAAAATCAAGTAGTAACAGCGATCAGATCATTTCTTTACCTGTCAATGCTGTCTTGCAGTGTACGCCATTCGCGAGGCCGCGACCAACAGCTTGACCAAGTTGGTGGAGAAGTTTGGCAAAGACTGGGCAGAATCCACCATTGTGCCGAAAGTACTTGCCATGGCCAGTGACCCCAACTACCATCACAGAATGACCACCCAGTTCTGCATTAACGTGAGTATAGCTTTGACAATGTACTTGCAATGGCCAGTGACCCCAACTACCTTCACAGAATGACCACCCTCTTCTGCATTAACGTGAGTATAGCTTTGACAATGTACTTGCCCATGGCTAGTGACCCCAACTACCTTCACAGAATGACCACCCTCTTCTGCATTAACGTGAGTATAGCTTTGACAATGTACTTGCCCATGGCTAGTGACCCCAACTACCTTCACAGAATGACCACCCTCTTCTGCATTAACGTGTGTATAGGTTTGACAATGTACTTGCCCATGGCTAGTGACCCCGACTACCATTGCAGAATGACCACTCTGTTCTGCATTAACGTGAGTATAACTTTGTCAATACTTCCATTACACTTCACAAGCTGCTAAAATATTTCATGAATAAAACGTACAGTTAGAGCACACACTAAAGAATAAAGAATTTAACACAAATATTATGGATTTGTTTAAAATGTTCTTTTAATATATTCTTTATGAATGTTTAGATTCTGCAAAAAATCAATTAACACTTTGCCAAAGCTGCTCCTTCCAATATTGACATCTGCTTGATACGAGCTTCTGTGCTTGCGTTATTTGCTGAGGTGTAGTGGTGTTTTGTGTTTAATCTGCAAGGTGTCTGGAGTAAAAATTGAGTTGAGGGTGAGACTTTTTATGATTTCGTGGAGCAGAGTTCCTAACTGTCCTTGTGGAAATGGACTGATGGTGTTAGCTAAAGGACAACTGATTTAATGACCTGTTGACCCACCAGATGGCTTACAGCTTTCAATTTTTATTTCACAAGGGTCTGTTTCTGTGCTGTAGTGGATTATGCTGTAGTGGATTATGGCTCTGTCTTTTGCTTAGAGATCTGAGTACCTTGAAGTGGACATTATACATTATCTGGCTGAGGGAATTGTAAGTTTTTTGACGCAACTAGTTTCAATTTACAAGTGTACTTAACGGCCACCAGTCATTCCAGATGCAGAATTAACTTCTTTCCTTGGATTTATTTGATGGGCCTGGGCTTTGCTGGAGTTTGGACAAGGTGAGGGAGAGATTCAATTGAAATGCCTAGATAAAATGGATGTTTTTAAAAGTGGGTGAGTCTAGGACTGGAGGGCACAGCCTTTGGAACAGAGGGATATCCCTTTAGAACGGATTTGAAGAATTTCTTTAGCCGGAGCGTGGTGAGTCCAGGGAATTCATCGCCACAGGCGGTGATGGAGGCCAAGTAATTGGGTATATTTAAAGTGGAGCTTGATAGGTTCTGGAGGGTGTCGAGAGGTCTACACGACCTGGCGTTTTTGCGGTATCCTCAAGGATTTGGCAAGCTGGACTCTCAAGAATGCAGGTGCAGTGGCCGTGGCCATTGCTGGGAGTGGACTTCAGGTTGGATGAGAGTGGCCTGAGAGGGGAAAATGAAGTGGTGTTCAGTTGATTTCAGCAACGAGCCAGGTTAAAAGGTTTAAAGAGTCGCAGGGGGAAAGACTAACTTCTCTGTGAGGCTTTACACACCTCAGCAGTGAACCGACTGTCACTGTCAGCACTTGTATCCGCACTGAATTGACTTGCTGGCTGTGCCCTGCGACCATTGGGCCCCTGGCTCAGATAAAATGCTGAACTGGCTCCTTGGTTGTGGACTGCAACCATTGGGCCCCTGGACTGGTTTCACTTCTCTCAGCACAGAACTGACTCCCTTGCTGTGGCCTGCAGCCATCTACTGATCTGAACTGGCTCCCTGCCTGTGGGCCTAATTTCGGTGACCCTGCGTTTCATGTTCTGTGTCTCACTGGTTTACTATTTTTTTTATTCTTGTTTGCCCGATTTGTTCTTTTTGGGCACATTGCGTGTCTGACGGTCTTTGCTGTGTAGGATTCTTTCTTTTTCCATGGATTCTCTTGTGTTTCTTTGCTTTATGGCTGCCTGCAAGAAGACGAATCTCCTGCTTGTATATGGAGTTCATACTTTGGTAGCAATGTACTTTGAACTTTAGACCTCTGGATCAGCAGGAACACCTCAGAAGGATATGCCTGTGCGGGCTGGACCAAAACAGGGCTAACAGCCTGCGGGAGTGCTCGCTGGGATTCAAACTCATAGGGATGGGCCACAGGCCACATTTACAGTTAAGGTGGCCGTGCAGTTAAATATCGAAGGGAAACAAAGTGAGCCCAGTAAGGAGAGCAAACCTCAGTCTGATAAGAAATGCAAGATTATATTTATTTTGGTGTAAGCAACGTTACTAGTAAAGCAAATGAGCTCACAGGAGGGTGATATTGTTACTGTCATAGAGAGGGTTGAATGGCTGAACGATTCACTCAGTGAATGGTGTGGTGGGCGTGGCACCGTAATATTGATTTATTACTGAAATATCGAGGAGGAGGACATTCTGGGACACACCTCACTGATCCACAAGCCTCTACTGGTGAACTTCCGGTAAGATGGCAGTGTGCTGGGGCGCGGCGGGTTCTACGGGGCCAGCCAAATGTGTTACTATCTTTTGTTTATTTCTTTACGATCTCAAGACGCTGCTGGAAGTTAAGCACTTAAAGAGTGCCTACCCCATTGGCGTAGAAACTGAAGAAGCTGGACTTGGGGCAGATCATCCTGCTCCCCGCGTCAGAGAGTCAGCAATCTGGTTGGCGTGCAGACTGGCAGCGAGCAATTGTCTTCGTCTCTTTCCTTGTGATCTCAAAACCCTGTTGAGCATTGCTAATGTGTAATGCCGCCTGTTTGCAGCCACCCAGGAGAGAGGCATCTACAGCTGGCACTGGAGGTGGTGTAGCACAGCGTTTAAGCTAACGTTGGTGCTGTCCCTCCCCCCCCAAGTGTTTGCTTGGCAGAAGGCAGGATGTACGTGTTCAACTACAGATTGCTGTAACATTCATGGACTCAGGGACTTGGACTATATTTGTTGTGTGACTATATTTTACTCTATATGTGCCACATGCTGTGTATGACTGTTGGTACTGTGTTTTGTACCTTGACCCTGAAAGAACACTGTTGCGTTTGGATGTATTCATGGGTATTCATGAATGACAATTAAACTTGAACTTGATGTAAACAGCCAAGAACAGCAAAACATTGGAATATTACCTGCAAGCTGCACACCAACCGGACTTGGAAATATATTGCCATTACTTCTGAAACCCCCTTTTCACTGGGCGTCTCTGGAAATGCAGCCTTTTAGCCCCTCGCAAACAGCCACTGGACTCCGCGGGGAGAAACTTCAGGCTTCGTACATCTAAGGAGTATGTGACTTTGGTCCCGCAAAATCTGTGAGGTTGGGATGTCTCGCCTACCCAAACCCCGGTTTGTGTGAATGCTGTGTGATTTACTGCCCCTGGCAATCGCCTGTCAGCAGAAAATAACAGATTGTTCACTGCGTAGAATTATTCAAGAATATATTTAAGAATGTTAACTTAAGCAAACAGTTATTAAAGGAAAGAAAGAGAAAAAAAACGAAAAGGGCCCATTCTACGTATACAGTGGAGCTCAAATCTTGAACTTCTCTGTAAATCGCGTGCTGGACCTTCCCTCCATCTGTGTGAAAGCACACACCACCTTCCGAAGGTCACTGGAAATCCATCTTGAACAAAGAGGCTTTCCCACAGGATTATTGGTCCTTCCTCCTCGAAGCCATTCATCTGCACAAAGCACCCTGTATCATCCACCATCTTTCCTCCTGTCTTCTCCCAGCTCCGGCCAAACAAAGACCTCTCTGCCCAGTAATCTCTAGCACCTTCTCCCAATTCTACCATCCTGATTGGATGACACCTCATTCCTGAGCTCAGACCCAAACAGGCTGAAAGCAGAACAGATTGCTCTTACAGAACTGCTAAAATGAAATGCCTACAGCATAGCAGTAAAAATCTGAACCAGGGCATTGACTCTGACTGGGTCAGAATCCTGGATCACCCACCCTAACTGCATTGTGGGTGCACCCACACCTCAAGGGCTGCAGCCCACCACAAAGGAATTAAATACCACTTCAACCTGTGATGCCCACACATTCCTTGGAGGAATATGCAAAAAGAGCTTCAAGTAACAGTGTACAGGTAGTCCCTAGGAGTGGTCACATGTGACAGCTCTCCCAGTATTCAGCATGAGGTACAGGAGCAAGGATATCAGAATCAGGTTTAACGTCACCGGCATAATGTCGTGAAATTTGCTGTCTTTGTGGCAGCAGCACAGTGCAACACATGACAATAGAGAAAACTGTGAATAACAGTAAATATATGAAATAATAGTGCGGAAACAGAAATAAAAAGTAGTGAAGTAGAGCATGGGTTCAGTGTCCATTCAGAAATGGCAGAGGGGAAGAGACTGTTCTGGAATCGCTGAGTGTGTGCTTTCAGGCTTCTGTGCCTCCTTCCTGAGGGTAGCAGTGAGAAGAGGGCATGTCCTGGGTGGCGGGGGTCCTTCACCATGGATGCTCCCTTTTTGAGGCATCGCTCCTCAAAGATGTCCTGGATACGAAGGAGAAAGGCAAAACACAGTTGTACGAGTTATCAGGTTATAGTAGTACAGAACCTCAACCTCTCTGATATCAGTACGAAAGATTTCAAAGGGAATGGCCCAAAGGAGGGGGGGATCCAGGAAAACTTTGTGAGAAACAGAGTGAGAGAAGGACGAAGGGTCTTGGCCTGAAACGTCGACTGGCCTGCTGCGTTCACCAGCAACTTCTATGTGTGTTGCTTGAATTTCCAGTATTTGCAGAATTCCTGTTGTTTGAGAGAGGGACATGGCTGGAAAACTCAAACAGGGCAAGAAGCCGATGTATTAGGAGTCTTTAGTGGGGTTGGATACGCAATGTACCCTTGGCTGTTATGGGAAGGAGGGGCCGAGCTCCCAAGGTCTCTTCGAGAGTTCAGTGAACCCCTCTCTCACTGCTCCCCCTCCGTGATCTCTGCTTCCTTTCGATGGGAGTCAGTGAAACCTTCTCTCAATCTGTGATATCTGCTCAGCTCTTTACTTCATCCCTCCCCCCTCCTGGTTTCACCCAGCACCTTGTATTTCTTTCTCCACTCACCATCCCCCCCCCTGGATTTTTAAATCTACTCATCTTTTTTCTCCACTCCTGCCGAAGGGTCTCAGCTGGAAATGTCGACTGTACTCTTTTCCATCGATGCTACCTGGCCTGCAGAGTTCCTCCAGCATTTTGTGTGTGTTCCAAGGATCCTGGTAGTTTAAAATCCTAAATTGTCACAGAACAGGTGCCAGGTAACTGGATCCCAGCAGTACGGTGCCTTTCTTTGACGAAGGCAGCAACTGGTAACTACAGAGCTGTGAATCTAACATCAGTGGTAGAAAGGGTGTTGTAAAAAGTCCCGAGGGACGGGATTCAGCTGCACTTAGGCAGAGCTTCATCAGAAATGGTCAGCGTGCAAGTGGTGATTCTGTCGGCCAATCTGAGTTTCTTGGAGTTACGGGTGTACTAGTGCACCTGGTGTTGTCTACAGGGACTTCGGTAAATCTTTTGACAAGATCCCCAAACGAGCAAGAGACCGAGGGATCCGAAGTAACTTCACAAATTGGGTTCAAAGTGGATTTGCTGATCGGCTTTTGTGATTACCCCGTGGCATACCACAGGAATCTGTGCTGGAACTCTCCTGTAAATGATTTGGATGTGGCTAGAAGTTTAGCAGATGACATAAAAATGTGAGCTTTGTCTTGCGGTGTTAGTGCTAATGATGGTGCATTGGTTAGTTGGCAAACTAGGCAGAGCAATTGTACCTAGAACATAGAATGTTAAAGCACTGTGTTAAAGTGCTGTGCTGATCTTTAAACCTACTCTGAGATCAATCTAACCGTTCCCTCCTACATAGCCCTCCATTTTTCTATCATCTGTGTGCCTATCTAAGAGTTTGTTAAATGCCCCTAATGCATCTGCCTCTACCATCACGCCTGGCGGGGCATTCCACACACCCACCCACTCTGTGTGTGTGAAACAAAAATCTTACCTGTGTACCTTCCTCCAATCATCTCAAAATTATGCCTCTGGTATTGGCCATTTCTGCCTTGGGGAAAAGTCTCTGGCTGTCCACTCTATCCACACCTCTCATCCTCCTTCACTCCAAAGAGAAAAAGCCCCAACTCACTCAACCTTTCCTCATAAGACACGCTCTCTAATGCAGGCAGCAGCCTGGCAAGTCTCCTCTGTGTCCCCTCTAGATCTTCTCCATGCTTCCTATGACAAGGCTACCGAAGCTGGACGCCAGTGTGGTCTGACCAGAGTTTTATAGAGCTGCAACATTACCTCGCACTCTTGAACTCTATCCCCCAATTTACTGGACCCTCCCCCTGCCCCCGCATCATCGGGGGAGTCTGAAGCCCCCGAGGTTAAAAGTGAGAGAGAAAGATGTTAAAAAGGGATGTAAGGAGCAAGATTTTCACGAGTGGGCATGTGAGTGGGGCTGAAAGAGAAATCTCCAGAGGTAGGTACAGTTACGTTGATAGGAAAGGCCGAGGCCCATTCTCCCACCCCTCACCCCATGCGCACTCCCTCGCACACTCTCGCTCTTTCGCCTCACACTCACACTCTCTCACACTCTCGCTCTTTCGCCTCACTCACTCTCACACTCTCTCCCCTGTCTAGATTCATCTAGTGTTCACCCCTCTCCCCGAACCTGTTACCACCTCCATTATTTATCAGAGTCCAACCCTTGTAGCTCTTTGTGTTCCTGCTGTCAGTCCGCACCTTCACACTGTCCCTACCTTGTCCCATCTCCCTCGCGATGTTATTTCCTCATTCCCCCCGTCGTCCTCTGCCTGTCACTGTCTCTGCTCCTCCTTCGCTCCTCTCCTGCCATCAGTGTACCAGTCACCTCAGACTCCTTTCTCCCCACCATTCCACTGTCCCCCCCCCACCCCAGTCCCTGATGCAGGGTTTTGATCCAGTCCACTTTCCTCCCACAGATCTGCATTGAGTTTGTTTGTCGCTCCAGATTCCAGCTTCAGCAGTCACTTGTAATGCTCTCCCTGATTAGTGTAACACTCAAACCCTTCCCCCTGTCCCTAGGGCATCTGTAACCCAGGACGTTGTGCTCCCATCCCTCAACCATGTTCCTATACTTACAGGAATAATATAATCCCTGTACTGATCATTGGCCAGTGTTGTTTGCCCCTCGAGCAGCTGCTTCCCAGTTTACCTTCTCCTGTTCCTGCCTAACACCGTTGCAATTAGCTCTTCTGCACCTCAGTACCTTCACCCAAGGATCAGTTTTAATCTGTAACCATCTTAAAACTGAGGGAATTACAATTATGGCTGAAAATTTGATCATCTGCCCGGCTCATTTCCTCGTAAACTGTGTTACGTCGCCATGCCAACTTGGAGTGTCTGCATACTGTCTGGTGTTACCCCACTAGACACAGTTATCAATTTTGACCCATTGAAGCCTCTGGCGCTCAGGAAGTTCCATTCAGTACTGGGGAAGTTGAAATCAGCCACTCAGTGACCCTGTTTTTAAGTCTTTCCGTGACTGGGGTTGAGGGGGATAATGAATTGGCTGTGATGGAATAGCAGAGTAGACTCAATGGGCTGAATGGCCTGATTTTGCTCCTGTGTGGTCATACCTTTTGGTCGTATCTGCCAAAATATCTGTTCCCCAGCTCCCAGTGGCCTTTTGGGAGCCTAACACAGTAATTAAACCATTTTGTTCGTGTGTCATGCAATATATGTCGTCTGCATGGACTTCTGTGAGACCTTTGACAGGATCCTGCACGGGAGGCTGGTCCTTATTGTTAAAACTTCTGGCAAGCTGGCAACGTGGGTTAAAAGTTGGCTGAGGATGGTGGAGGGTGTTTCAAGCAAAGCTTGGGTTCTGGATATAGTCAGTTGAACTGTATAGAAGCATGCCCTCTTGTCCATTACATCTATACTGACAATCACTCCTTGCTATTGTAAACCCACTCAGCCACACTAACTCCACATCCCTCTGTCTTGCTCACTGAACCTGTAGAACAGGCCCGTTGGCCCACAATGTTGTGCCAAACTAATTCTTCCTTTTCAGTCCGTACGAAGGGTCTGGGCCCGAAACGTCACTTGTTTATTCATTTCCATAGGTGCTACCTGACCTGCTGAGGTCCTCCAGCATTTTGTGTCTGTTGCTCTGGGTTTCCAACTCCTGCAGACTTTATAAATCAGCGCCTAATTGAACCGTGTCCTTTTGCCCGCACGTGGCCGATATCCTCCATTCTCCGCACGTTCATTTCCCTGTCTAACAGTGTCTTAAATACTTCAATGCTCACACAAAACGCTGGAGGAACTCAGCAGATCAGGCAGCGTCCATGGAAATGAATAACCAGTCGACGTTTCAGACCGTGACCCTTCTTTGGATCGTAAACACTTGTTTCATACCTGCATCCACTTCCACCAGACCCGTCGGTGTGTTCCAGGTACTCAAATCCTCAGCACATCTTTGAGCTGTTCTCTTCTGGCTCTTACATCTCAACTGTGAGCCGTCTGTCTTTGCCTCAGAATTTTGTAAACTTCTATCAGCTCGTCCCTCCCTCAGACTCCATCACTCTGGAGAAAGCAACCTCTCCGGTAACATCTGCAGTACCAGTCAGCATGTCTTCTGTACCTTTTTCAGACCCTTTAAACGGGAGACCAGAGCTGAATTCAGTACTCCAAATGTGACCAAACCAGAGGTTTATCACAGGCAACGTCCTGTAAACATCTTCTGTACCTTCTCCAAAGTCTCCACACCCTTTAAAGGGCTGACCAGAGCTGAATTCAGTACTCCAAACGTGACCTAACCAGACGTTTATCAAGTGACTGTCCAGGTTTTGTTCCTGCCTGCACCACCACCACCACCTCCTTTGGCAGCTCAGCTACCAACTCCTGCATGAAAAGGTTACTCCTCCAATCTTCTTTAATACATTTTCCCTCTCTCCTTCAACCACTGATGGATAAATCCTGGTTAGAAGTGAAAATCGCACAGTGAGATTTCAGTTAACGCCACCACCATCTTCATCATCATGTGACGTGGGCGATCGTGGTCTCTCCATGGCCACGATTGTTCTTGGCAAATTATCCTACAGAACTGGTTTGTGCCATTGACGCCTTCTGGGCCGTGTGTGTCTTTACAAGACAAGGTGACCCCCCCCACCCCCCAGCCATTATCAGTGCTCTTCAGAGATTGTCTGCCTGGCGTCAGTGGTCATATGACTGGGAGTTGCGATCTGCACCGGCTGCACACATGACCGTCCACCATCTGCTCCCACGGCATTGCGTGACCCTGATCAGGTGGGGAGGCTTAAGCAGGTGTTGCACCTTGCCCAAGGGTGACCTGCAGGTCTGCGGAGGGAAGGAGCACCCTGCACCTCCTTTGGTAGCGACGTATCTCCACCCCGTCAACCCGTCCGGTGAACGATTTTTGTGAAATTGTGCGTTTGTGATTTGATTGGAATTTGTGTGGAAAGCAATAACAGATGGATTGCATTAAAAGCAAGTTTATGCATTCAGTGCCCCCTCTCTTCAACGGCATAAAAATGCGGCATCCGAATTATTCTCCTTTTGCATCCACTAACCCAAATGAGCTCAGCTGCAGTTTGTGACCATACTCTGCTAGTTGAGCTCTAAACCGTATCTGGCCACGAGATCTGCCGCTGACATCTTTGAAAACCTTCTTCACCCTCTCTTTCTACCGTATAGGAAAAAGGAAAGTTACGTCACATCCGGAGTTTCTCCAGTTAGCGGATGATTTCCCTCCACGCCTCTGACATAGTGGGGAACCGCGTACGAGGCAAGTTACAGCAGTGGTTTGCCATTGCCTTCTGCCGGGTGAGTTTCCAAAGAGATCACCAGCTCGTAACCCAGCATGGATGGAAAGCGTGCAGGGGAGCCGGCTGGATTCAAACTCGGGGTGACCCCACTACAGCATCAGCCGGGTCAGCCTACTGTATGATATGGGGACGACTTTATGTTGTAGTAACACATCGCTGCATGCGCTATTAGGCGCACATTGATACGTATGTGTGTGTTCTGCATCGTTTTCTACTAGTAAAGAACCATGAAACTTCGCTCCTGTCTCCAGCATTTTTGTTAATAGCATTGTTGTGTAGCCAGGCCACACACACAACACTCTTTAAAGAATTACCCCTGGAAATGTAAATGTCTCGTACGTAGTGTCACTGGATTTTAGCTGCCTTGTAGATTCTAGTTCTGCAGTCTTTCTGCTGTCTCAATTTAGCTTGAGATATCAAGCTGTCTACTCCCCCTATTTATTTTCATTGACTGTAGTGTACCCAGTGGCATTGTGTATCCGATGGGTTTAACTGTTAACAAGGATGTGAGGTTATTAGCTTTGCTGCTCTGTCGACAGTCACTTGTATCCAGCATGCCTCCTCCTCCTTTCCCAAAACACCTTCGCTTGTATTCCCAGCATCCAGTGGCAGATGCTCGAATCAAACCTGAAGATGTTGTCCAATCTGAAACTGTTCTCGGATGGGGTGGCAGAGGAGGGGCCCAGTGAGAGGCCCACGTTGGATGGGCCTTGGCTTGGGGAAGTGGTCCACATTAATGGGTCCTGACCCTGATGTAGGAGAGGGTTTCGCATTTGATGGGGCCTGTTGAAGGGGTGGGTTCCACATTGATGGGTCCAAAGGTGGGGCCCACATTTAATGGGGCCTCATGAGTCTGCACTCATTGTCCCCACGTTGCTGAATGATGTGCTATATGTTTTGACCTACCTTAATTTCCCTTTTAATCTTTTTTAACATTAAAAGAAAGAGTGCCCGTTAGACAGTTATTGAAATGACTTTCAATGCCGACCTCATTATTCCAGTGACTTGAACAGCAGTGCCAGTGGATGCTGTGATTACCTGATGGTTTGGTTAGGCAGCCATTGCTTCTGTACGTATTAGTTAAAGTAGATTTTTCAATAGCTAAGCTTCTCTTCCCGACCAGAATTACACAATATTGTATCATTCCAGTGGTCTAGTCACATTTCGGATGATATTTCAATATTGCAAATCACGTAATTTAATGTCTGTTAGCTTTTTGAATGATTTTAGAGATTGTGTTAGGCACGTTTAACCTGTTACCGGTGGACATCTTTCTCCTTATTTGTTGTTTTGACTGCTTTCCCTAATAAAGTGGATTAAGGTAAACGCTGCTTCATGTTGCACACCAGAGAGGTGCAGGATTTACCTCCTTGCGACTTTTGCGGAGCAGAAACACGTAAAAAACATGTCTTGTGTTTCGTTTCCTTGTAATTTTTTCCTTCTGTTAAAATTCTTTTTGAGGTAGCTTTCTGTGCTGTTCACTGGGTTTTAGACCAAAGTCTTGCACACAAATCAGAGTTAGTCACTGAAGATTTAGTCGACGTGGAGAGACAAGTACAGCAAGGGAACAGGCCCTTCACCTCTTCTCTCTGGCATCTTCTCTCTTCATCTCTTCCTAACAAAAGCCCCAAGCCCAACCTTCGTGTCCCTCACCAGAGAAACCTCCCCTTAATCATAAGGCCATAAGATGGAGGAGCAGAAGTAGGCCCATCAGCCCATCGAGTCTGCTCTGCCATCCAATTCTTCCAGTCATCCCCATTCCCCTTTCCTCTTCATGATGCCCTGGCTAATCAAGAACCTATCTATCTCTGCCTTAAATACACCCAATGATTTGGCCTCCACAGCCGCTCGTGGCAAGAAATTCCACAAATTTGCCACCATCTGACTAAAGAAGTTTCTCCGCATCTCTCTTCTAAATGGATGTCCTTCAATCTTGAAGTCGTGCCCTCTTGTCCTAGACTCCCCGACCATGGGAAATAACTTTATCATATCTAATCTGTTCAGGCCTCTTAACATTTGGAATGTTTCTATGAGATCCCCCTTCCCTCATTCTCCTGAACTGCAGGGAATACAGCCCAAGAGCTGCCAGACGTTCCTCTTATGGTAACCCTTTCATTCCTGGACTCATTCTCATGAATCTTCTCTCAACCCTCTCCAATGTCAGTATATTCTTTCTAAAATAAGGAGCCCAAAGCTGCACACAATACTCCAAGTGTGGTCACACGAGTTCCTTATGGATCCTCAACATCACATCCCTGCTCCTTTATTCTATACCTCCAGAAATGAATACCAACATTGCATTCGTCGCGTTCACCACCAACTCAACCTGGGGGGTAACCTTTGGGGTATCCTGCTCAAGGACTCCCAAGTCCCTTTGCATCTCTGCATTTTGAATTATCTCCCCATCTAAATAATAGTCTACTTGTTTATTTCTTCCACCCAGGTGCATGGCCATACACTTTCCAACATTGTATTTCACTTGCCACTTCTTTGCCCATTCCCCTGAACTATCCAAGTCTCTCTGCAGGCTCTCTATTTCCTTCACCTATCTTGGTATCATCGGCAAAATTAACCACAAATCCATTAATCCCATAGTCCAAATTATTGACGTACATTGTAAAAAGCAGCAGTCCCAACACCGATCCGTGGAACTCCACTGGTAAGCGGCAACCAGAATAGGATCCCTTTATTCCCACTCTGTTTTATGCCGTTCAGCCAATGCTCCACCCATGCTAGTAACGTCCCTGTAATTCCATGGGTGCTTATTTTGCTAAGCAGCCTCTTGTGGGCACGTTGTTAAAGGCCTTTTGAAAATCCAAATACACCAAGTCTACTGCATCTCCTTTGCCTACCCTGCTTGCAATCTCCTCAAAAATTTGCAGTAGATTTGTCAGGCAGGATTTTCCTTTCAGGAAGTCATGCTGGCTCTGGCCTATCGTGTCATGTGCCTCCAGGTGCTCCGTAATTTCATCCCTAACAATCAATTCCAACAACTTCTGAACTACTGATGTCAGGCTAGCAGGTCTGTAGCTTCCTTTCTGCTGCTCCGACCCTTCTTAAATAGCAGAGTAACATTTGCAATTTTCCAGTCATCCAGTACAATGCCAGAATCTATCGATTCTTGAAAGATCATTGCTAACGCCTCCGCAATCTCTCCAGCTACTTCCTTCAGAACCCAAGGGTGCATTCCATCAGGCCCAGAAGATTTATCCACCCTCAGACCATTAAGTTTCCTGAACACCTTCTCAGTCGTAATTTTCACTGCACATACTTCACTTCCCTGACACACTTGAGTGTCCGGTATACCGCAGATGTCCTCCACTTGATGCAAAATACTCTGCCATCTCTGCGTCTCTCATTACAATATCTCCAGCATCATTTTCTATTGGTCCTAAAGCTACCCTCAACTCTCTTTTGCCCTTTATATACTTAAAAATACTTTTAGTGTCTTCTTTGATGTTAGTCACCAGATTCCTTTCATAATTCATCGTTTCTTCTTCCATAAAACTGCAACTTTGAAGCACCCAGGCAACAGTTGTTGTACGCACAGACTTTCCCGTCTCAGCCTCTGAAGCTTGTAACTTCTCCAGGGTTGTCACAGGTCTCTTCATGTACTCCCTCACTACTCCCCTTCTTGCACGGTCACTCAGTTTTCGAGAACGGCCTACTCCCTTCAGATTTATAGCTGTGCCATATCCTTTCCATTTCTTGATGATTGACTTAACTGTACTCCAAGGGATATTCTGCGGCTGAGAAATATTCTTGTATCCATCTGCTGACCTGTACTTTTCAATAACCTTTTCGCGGAGTTGCTTGGAGTGTTCTTTTGTCTTCGTGGTGTAGTTTTTGCCAGGATACTCACTCACCAGCAGTTGGACCTCTACTACTTCTTCTGCTTTTGTGTTTTATGGCGGTTGGCAACCAGTTTTTCAGTGCATTACGGCCACCTGCTAGACTCGTGGTGTTCCAACCAAATATGTCCTGGAGTTCTCTACTTTAGACAATCCAGTTCAGCCTGCAGTTCTCTATTAGCATCACTCTGTAGTTGCAATCCCTCGTGAATGCTTAATGCGCTCATTAGATAATGCCACAAACTGCTATTCTTCCATAATTTTGTCAGATGTTTTCGTGTAGTTGCATTACCTCAGTCACATTGATTTCATCTGCATCACTTGTAAGACTAAAATCGTCTTGTTAAAGAATAGTAACTATTGCACGTGATACTTTTAAAATTGCTGTTTTTCCAAGTCTGCTGCTTTTTCAGGTTTTCCTTTTCTTGGATCGTAGCCTGCAGTTGTTTACTGAGACCTCGGAGTTCTTCTTCATTTGCTTCCATGTTTTCATTTTATAATCCAAATGTAGATAATTCGCTTTGCAACACATTCCTTTTCTTTTTGTATCCTTGTAATAATTTCCTCCATTTCCCAATCTCCTTTCCAATTCACAGTTGTTCTTGTCGGGTACTTCTATTTGTTGTTGCAGTTCTGCACCCTGGGCTTCAACCCTAAAATCTGAGTATTTTCCTTAAGTTCTGAAACATATTTCTTGAATTATTTTTATTTTCATATTCTTTTTATTTTTTTATTACAAACAAGAAAAACAAAACAAAACAGCACATCTACAGAAACCACGACCTCAACAAAATCTAATTAAATATCGAGCAGCAAAAGGGAGAAAAATATGAAGGCTAAAGTATACATACGTAGCAGAGGTGCACCGCACCAAAAAACCTCAGTCCTCACCCCATGAGAAAGTCCAATACAGGGCCCCATATCCTTTCAAAGATGTCCCCTCTGTCCTCATTACATAGTCTCAGTCTCTCCAAATGTACGGTATTTGCCGGTTCTCTCAGCCACAGATCGTACGTAGGCACAGAGTCCATTTTCGGCATTTGCAGGATTAACTTCTTAGCAATCACCCTGTCAAACAATACAGCCTTTTTTTCATACCTATTGGCTGAAGATAGGGAGCTTGTTGCTCCAAAGATGGCTATAAGCAGGTCTGGTTCCCGTCGCTTGCCATAAGCCGCAGAGAAAGAGTGAAAAATACTTTTCCAGTATGCATAAAGCTTACAACATGACCAGAATGAATGTGACAAGTTACTGCTCACAGATTTACATCTATTACAAACTGGTGAAACATCAGAGTAGAAACTGTGCAACTTTACTTTGGAATAATGAAGTTTATGTATTGTTTTAAACTGTATAAGTCTGTGTCTGACGTTGACCGAACAATCATGTATACTCTTTAAACACTCATCCCAGACCTCCTCTGTCAGTTCTATACCCAGTTCATCCACCCATGCCTGTTTAAGACCTGCAGCATTCACCCGAGCTCCATTATGTAGAATCTGACAAAGATAGGATACTGCACTACGAGTAACAGGATCAAATTTATTTATTGCCTCCAGGGACTCATGTTTGTCTAAAACTTCGAAGTTAGGTATATATTTCCTAACATAATCTGAATTTGTAAATATCTAAAAAAAACTAGATGCAGGGATATTATAAACTGCTTGTAACTGTGCAAATGAGGCAAAGCTTCCATTACTATATAGGTCACCTACACTACAGATGCCTCTCTGTTTCCAGGTAGAAAAAAACAGTATCATTCAGGCCAGGCAAAAAGGAATGATTGTCAAATCGGAGTGTTAATATAAATTTTTGCGGCCTTAACGTGGAGTTGAATCTGCTTCCAAATTCTTGTAGTGCTGCCAACCACGAAGCTGTTACTAAAATGTGACTTATTAACAGCAGTGGGGCTAATAAGGAGAGCTTGTAAGGAAGTCTTTTTACAAAGCACTCACTCTCTGAGTAACCATGCTGGGCATGAGTCTGAGGTAGAGGGTGGGCCTTTTTTCCACCATGCAAGCATGGATAGGTGGGCAGCCCAGTAATACATTTTAACGTCCAGTAGGGCAAAACCACCTGCTTCCCTGGGCTTTGACAAGTGCTTTTTAGTAATTCTAATGGCTTTATAATTCCAAATGAAGGGTATAATAATTGAATCCAATTGCTTAAAATATGACAGAGGAATAAAACATGGAATTGACTGGAAACGATGAAGAAATCGTGGCAGTACAATTACCTTGATTGCATTAACCCCCCCCACCAAAGAAATCGGAAGGGTTTTCCAAAAGTCAATATTGCATTTAACCTGCTCACCTTTGTTTCGCCAATTCACTTGCAAAAGGTCATCTGGGTTTTTTGTATTAGTCACACCAAGATAGGAAAAATTATCATGAATTATTTTAAAGGGAATGGACTGTAAATATGCTGTATTAAACCACTGCAGTGACTGGCATTAGTTCACGCTTATCTCAATTAACAGAGAAACCTGAGAAACTACCAAAATGATTAATTAGAGTCAGAAGGGCGGGTATTGATGTTTGTGGGCTGGAGATATACTCATCGTCATAGTCATACTTTATTGATCCCGGGGGAAAATGGTTTTCGTTACAGTTGCACCATAAATAATAAATAGTAAAAAAACCATAAATAGTTAAATAGTAATATGTAAATTATGCCAGTAAATTATGAAATAAGTCCAGGACCAGCCTTTTGGCTCAGGGTGTCTGACCCTCCAAGGGAGAAGTTGTGAAGTTTGATGGCCACAGGCAGGAATGACTTCCTATGACGCTCTGTGTTGGATCTCGGTGGAATGAGTCTCTGGCTGAATGTACTCCTGTGCCCAACCAGTACATTATGTAGTGGATGGGAGACATTGTCCAAGATGGCATGCAACTTAGACAGCATCCTCCTTTCAGACACCACTGTGAGAGAGTCCAGTTCCGTCGCCACAACATCACTGGCCTTCCGAATGAATTTGTTGATTCTGTTGGTGTCTGCTACCCTCAGCCTGCTGCCCCAGCACACAACAGCAAATATGATAGCACTGGCCACCACAGACTCGTAGAACATCCTCAGCATCATCCGGCAGATGTTCAAGGACCTCAGTCTCCTCAGGAAATAGAGATGGCTCTGACCCTTCTTGTAGACAGCTTCAGTGTTCTTTGACCAGTCCAGTTTATTGTCAATTCGTATCCCCAGGTATTTGTAATCCTCCACCATGTCCACATTGACCCCCTGGATGGATACAGGGGTCACCATTACCTTAACTCTCCTCAGGTCTACCACCAGCTCCTTAGTCCTTTTCACATTAAGCTGCAGATAATTCTGCTCACACCATGTGACAAAGTTTCCTACCATAGCCCTGTACTCAGCCTCATCTCCCTTGCTGATGCATCCAACTATGGCAGAGTCATCAGAAAACTTCAGAAGATGACAAGACTCTGTGCAGTAGTTGAAGTCCGAGGTGTAAATGGTGAAGAGAAAGGGAGACAAGACAGTCCCCTGTGGAGCCCCAGTGCTGCTGATCACTCTGTCGGACACAGAGTGTTGCAAGCACACGTACTGTGGTCTGCCAGTCAGGTAATCAAGAATCCATGACACCAGGGAAGCATCCACCTGCATCGCTGTCAGCTTCTCCCCCAGCAGAGCAGGGCGGATGGTGTTGAACGCATTGGAGAAGTCAAAAACCATGACCCTCACAGTGCTCGCTGGCTTGACATCATCAGCGTATAACGAAAGGTGATGTTTATGTCCATGCATATCAAAAGGAGCTATCAAAGGGTCCTGTCGGATGCTAACAGCCAGTGGCTCAATGATAACTGCAAACAAAAATGGAGAAAGGGGCAGCCTTGACGAGTCCCACGATGAATTGCAAAAGGGGAGGAAATATTCTGATTAGTGATAATAGAAGCAGATGGGTGTGAATAAATTATCTCAATCCATTTAATGAAAGATGGTCCAAATCCAAATTTCTTAAGTGCAAACATCATATATGGCCATTCCACTTGGTCAAACGCATGTTGCGCATCTAATGAAATGACTACAGCCTCTTCTGCATGTTCTGTGTATAAAGTATTGAAAGGATGTCGCAAATTAAACTGCATATGTCTACCTGGCATAAAGCCAGTTTGATTTGGATGAATAATAGAACAAATGCATTGAAATCATCAAGAGATCCTTCATATGAAAAGGTATTCAGAAACCAAGACAGGGTCAGCAGGACTTGTGTCAACTTCTGACATGCTTGCAGAATCTTCTCCTGTTGCAGTCAAGGGTGTGGATATTAGGGAGGAACACCGAGAAGTGGAGAGCCAACAGGCCTCAGTCTTTGTCTCAGAACCCTCCAAGATCATCTTCCGACTCAGAATCCATTCCATGAAGTGGGATGAGATGTACTCACATTACCTCTTCCAAAAGGTAGAGGGGAGCCCTTTGATCCACAGCTTTAAGGAAGAGGTCCGGTAGCACTCTTGCAAATGGCCATACTGAGGAGCTGCAAATGCTTCTATGCCATACTCCTTAGTTACTCCCATTGACTTCCATTGACTTGGCAATACAGGGGATTGATATCAAAATTCATGTACTTATTTACAAATCCTTCCATGGCTTCATCCCACCTAGCCCACTTAGCCTTTCCCGGCCAAGTATCCCAAATCTTGTCTTCCCCTGTTCCAGCTCTGGATTCTAATTCTCCAGATGTTCCCACACTCTGAGACTCCCACCTTGCATTGTTATCTCTGCACCTCCTTCCAAAAAATGTCAAACCACCTGTCCAATCTCCTGTTTAACAACTGACAATTTTTAATCATCCAAAACACTGCTGCCTTGTTCTAACATGCACCAAGACCTTTCATCCATCTCTTCTGTCCTCACGAAACGACCTAAACTCCTGGTTAAACAACATTTCAATCTTAAGACTCTTGCTTTCAATCCCGTCTGTTTCTGCAACCTCTCCCACACCTACAAATCACCCCACCCCCAATCTCTGCACCTCCAATTCCAGCATCTTGTTCAACCATGATTTTAAGCACTCTGCTATCGATGACTGTGCCTTCAGCTGTCTGTGTCTCAAGCTCTGGAATCCCTTCCCAAAACCTTTCTGCCTCTCTCCCCACCTCTGTGATGCTCCTATGAAACTTCCCATCGACCAAACTCTGGTCACCTGTTCTAAAATCTCCTTTCACGGCCTGGTGTCAAATTGTGTTTGATGCTGCTGCTATGAGTGTCTCAGGACCTTTTGCTGTGTAGCTGTCAGTTCCAGTTCCGTCATAATTCACCTTTAGGCTCATCGGCCACTACAGCACAGAATCAGGTCCTTTGTCCTGTCCAGTCCGTACCAAACTATTATTCCACTTAGTCCCAGCTGCCTGCACCTGAACCTCGCCCTCCGTACCCCTCCTATCCATGTACTTATCCAAATTTCTCTCAAATGTTGAAGTCAAGCCCTTATCCACCACTTCCTCTGGCAGCTGATTCCACATTTGCACCACCCTCTGAGTGAAGGTTCACGCTTAAGTATTTCACCTTTCACCTTTAACCTATGACCTCTAGTTCTAGTCTCACCCTTCCACCATGAGAAAAGCCTGCTTGCATTTATCCTATCTACATCCCTCATAATCTTGGATACCTCTATAAAATCTCCCCTCATTCCCCTGCACACCAGGGAATAAAGTCCTAACCTATTCAACCTTTCCCTATAGCTCAGTTCCCCAAGTCCTGGCAACGTCCTTGTAAATTTTCTGTGTGCTCTTTCAATCTTACTGATATCTTTTCTTTAAGTAGGTAAACAGAACCGCACACGATACTCCAAATTCGACCCTACCTTTGTGAAAGATTGTTTCTTTACATTATAAACACCAGTTTTGTTTTTATCAGACGTATCTGAAAATGACTTCAGGCATATTACTATCTTTACCTGCTGGTTCTTAATTATTTTGGTCAGTTTCTTCTTTTGTGTTCCCATGTCAGGTGGGTGTCACTTAAATGTTCCCTAGGCCATGGGAAAGGAGTTAAGGGCAATTTATACTTCTGCATTGAATCTACGCCGTAGGTACGGTGTAGCCACGTACGCTATGCCGTAGCCTGACGTACACCTCCCGAAAAATGTAACCACGCGTTGCGGTGACGCAAACAGCAACAACTGATTGGTTGGCTTGATAGCATCGCATTTCCTCCTGTGCATTTCTGGTTGCTTCTTGTCTCTCAGTGGCCGGACAAGCACAGAAAATTCACCCTCCTTCTGCCTCAATCCATTCAATGCTCGTACACACCATCTCCTCCCACGTCTCGGCTCCTTTCTGCGTCGCAGTAACTTCAATAAAAGTAACTCTTGTTCAACATTAATTAGCTCCAACTGCAACATGATGCGCTCAGTTTCAGTCGCCACTGCTTGAAGTACACGAAGAAACTCAACACAGTGGCATAGAAACCCCATCGCCAACTAGCGTTTTGGCGGTGAATTGCAGAGCGACGCGGACACACCAGTGCAGAAGTATGAATGCTCACAAGGGCATAGACCACTTGCACAGGCTACGGCATCGGCTACAGGTTAGAGCCGACGCAGAAGCATAAATCAGCCTTAAGGGTGGGGTGGATGGAGAAGGGACGAGGGGAGGCCAAGTCAGTCAGATGACATCTTGCATCTGGCTTCGATCGGCTGTTTCTTTGTGGCAACTATTCACCTGTCTCTCTGCTGAGTGCACAGATTGTTCTTATTAGCACTTGTTGATGTGGAAATGTCTTTGGTACCATAGTATTATATGGGAGTTGAATTCCAAAACACTCCAATTGGCTCAACTAATCTGTCTCAGTGTTTTGCCCCCCACCCCATACAAGAAAATAGTACTGATCATATTTACCCAATCAGCTCCTATATGACTTTAGACTTGTTTCCATCATGCACCTGTCCAGTCTTTCTGCTGCAACTGTGAACTATGAAAATTAATTCCATGGCTTCTCCAATATCTCCGGTCTTTTGTTTGAAGTTTCTTGCATTTACTGCTGTATCCATGGGCCTTTGCAGTGGATCGCATGACTACCACTGGTCCATCTTTGCAACATTTGAGAAAACACTGTCATTGCAGCATGCTGGGTTCCCTTTGTCCTTACCTACCAGCCCACGAGCCTCTGTGTCCAGCACTTCACTCTCCAAAACTTCTGCCATTTACAACGGGATCCTACCACTAAACACATCTTCTCCCTGCCCCCCCCACTCTCGCTTTCTGCTTGTCCACTCATCGCTCCCCACTGATCTCCCTCCTCCACTTATCCCTGTGAACTGCCCCTAGACCACCTCCCTCACCACTATTCAGACCCTTAAACAGTCCTTCCGTGTGAGGCGATAGTTCACCAGCAGGTCTGCCTGGGTCACCTGCTGTAACTTGGTGCAGCCTCCTCTACATTGGTGAGATTCGGCGTAGATTGGGGTATCATATATTTGAGCACCTTCACTCTATCTGCCACAAAAGGCAGGGTCTCCCAGTGGCTGTCCATTTCAATTCAACTTCCTATTCCCATTTTGGAGTGTTGGTTGTCTCCTCTACTGCTTGAAGAGGCCACACTCAGATTGGTGGCCTCTTCAAGCAGTAGAGGAGACAACCTCCTCCTTCCCTTTCTTCCATGGTCTCTATCAGATTACCTCTTCTCCAGCCCTTTACTTCTTCCACCTATCACCTTCCAGCCTCTCACACCCCCCTCCCCCTTCCCCCTCACCTGGTCTCGCCTATCACCTTCCAGCTTGTACTCCTTCCTGTCCCCGCACCACTTTATTCCAGCTTCTGTCCCCTTCCTTTTCAGTCTGTCCTGATGAGGGGTCTGTTTATTCCTGTCCAGAGATGGTGCTTGACCTGCCAAAGTCCTGTGTTAGTGTGACCTGTGCTGTTCCAACAAGAAAGATTCCAGTTTCAAGGTCACTCAAGTTAAGAGCAGTGGGGTAATCAGGTTGTTCTCACTGAATCCTGGTCTTCATTGGTGTGTTTTCTTGCAGGGAGTGCTGTTGGAGAGAAGTGGAAACACACTAAATAAGGAGAAGTATGTGACCTAGCATGGAGCAGTGTGCAGGGGAGCCGGCTGGATTCGAACTGGGGACCTTTCGTCCCCAAGTCCGACTCTGATGCCACTACACCACCAGTCGGGTCACAGAAGGAGTATAGATGGGGAAATGCAAGCAGGCTTTTTCCACTGAGGTTGGGTGGGACTACAACTAGAGGTCGTGGGTTAAGCGTGAAAGGTGACAAGCTTAAAGGGGAACATGAGGGGAAACTCAGAGGGTCATGAGTGTGTGGAATGAGCTGCAAATGCAAGTGGTGCACGCAGACATCCCACCCTGCAAAAACTCATTTCAGGGAGGTAGCACCATCAATTTGCGAGAGACTCCTGGAACTTTCCGGAGAGGTGGGATAGCTGCAATAGAGCAGCTCCTTAGCAGATAGCCGGCTAGTTTAAATAACGTTAGTTATGATAATGAATGAATGACACCTGTTAAACTCACCTCAACATGTCTTTTACAGTCTTAACCCACCATGGGCAATAGAAAAGTCACTGTTGCAAGCAGTGCAGCGAGCAACACTGTCATTATTTTTGACACCTGTTAGGCAGGGGTACACTTTAGTGTAGTCTGGGGTGAAGTACGTTTTATATTTTCTTTTTTTGGAACACTCTGCCATCCATCCATCCTCTCTCCCTGCGCCCCCTCTCCCCCCCTCCCTACCCCTCCGCCTCTCTCCCCCCTCCCCCATCTGTGTGTGTGTGTGTGAAAAAAAATCGATTTCCAGGATATTGTACATAATTTGCAGCCATCAGGGAGCCGCTGTCAATGTGCGGGTGACTCCTGCAACTTCCGCGAGAGGCGGGATGTCTGTGCATGTGAGCTCAATTTCAACATTTAAGAGAAGTTGGGATGGGTACCTGGGTGGCAGTGGTGTGGAGGGCTATTAACCCAGTGCAGGTTGCTGGGAGTAGGCAGCTTAAATGGTTTTCTATGAAATAGATCAGCCTGGGGCCTGTTCCTGTGTTGTGTGACCTATGGAAGGCTATCTTAAGTATGAAAAAACAGTTCCAAGGGAAGCTAGAGACAGAATCGGATGCACCTTAGCTTTGGCAGAGTTTGCATGCCATTACTTCCTACAAGGTGAAACCTAACATCATAAATGGCTGAATTAAGATGAATGCCTTTTATGTACACTTTGAAAGGCAGAATAAAATTATACATGTGTAATTCCGTGCAGCATCTTATATCTGTCTCAGAGGCCGACATCTGAACAGCTTTCCAGAGGGTGAACCCTTACAAAGCTTCAGGCCCAATGGTGCACCTGGCAAGGCACTGAAAACCTGTGCCACCCAACCGACCAGTTCTATAGGGAATGTATCTCATTGGCACTGAAAACCTGTGCCACCCAACCGACCAGTTCTATAGGGAAGGTATCTCATTGGCACTGAAAACCTGTGCCACCCAACCAACCAGTTCTATAGGGAAGGTATCTCATTGGTACTGAAAACCTGTGCCACCCAACCAACCAGTTCTATAGGGAATGAATCTCATTGGTACTGAAAACCTGTGCCACCCAACCAACCAGTTCTATAGGGAATGTATCTCATTGGCACTGAAAACCTGTGCCACCCAACCTACCAGTTCTATAGGGAAGGTATCTCATTGGCACTGAAAACCTGTGCCACACAACCAACCAGTTCTATAGGGAATGTATCTCATTGGCACTGAAAACCTGTGCCACCCAACCAACCAGTTCTATAGGGAATGTATCTCATTGGCACTGAAAACCTGTGCCACCCAACCAACCAGTTCTATAGGGAAGGTATCTCATTGGCACTGAAAACCTGTGCCACACAACCAACCAGTTCTATAGGGAATGTATCTCATTGGCACTGAAAACCTGTGCCACCCAACCAACCAGTTCTATAGGGAAGGTATCTCATTGGCACTGAAAACCTGTGCCACCCAACCAACCAGTTCTATAGGGAAGGTATCTCATTGGTACTGAAAACCTGTGCCACCCAACCAACCAGTTCTATAGGGAATGAATCTCATTGGTACTGAAAACCTGTGCCACCCAACCAACCAGTTCTATAGGGAATGTATCTCATTGGCACTGAAAACCTGTGCCACCCAACCAACCAGTTCTATAGGGAAGGTATCTCATTGGCACTGAAAACCTGTGCCACACAACCAACCAGTTCTATAGGGAATGTATCTCATTGGCACTGAAAACCTGTGCCACCCAACCAACCAGTTCTATAGGGAATGTATCTCATTGGCACTGAAAACCTGTGCCACCCAACCAACCAGTTCTATAGGGAAGGTATCTCATTGGCACTGAAAACCTGTGCCACACAACCAACCAGTTCTATAGGGAATGTATCTCATTGGCACTGAAAACCTGTGCCACCCAACCAACCAGTTCTATAGGGAAGGTATCTCATTGGCACTGAAAACCTGTGCCACACAACCAACCAGTTCTATAGGGAATGAATCTCATTGGCACTGCACTCACCCTTGCACCAGCTGGTCAACAACAATGCCTACGTCAGCCTACTGTTTATTGATTATAACTCAGTGTTCAACACCATCATTCCTTCATTACTGATCAACAAGCTTCAAAACCTGAGCTCCTGTACCTCCCTCTGCAACTAGACCATCGACTTCCTGATCGGGAGATCAAAAATAACATCTCCTCCTCCAAGACAATCATCAAAGACTTATTGTAACTTAGTTATTTTGTTTTCTGTATTGCAGCCACAAAAAACAAATTGCACAACATATGCCAGTGATAAAAAATTTGATTCTGATTTTATAATGAAGGTCCACGAACAACGCATCATTATGCATTTTAAACACTATTTATTTTGAAACTTGTAGCAATTTACTGTCTTTGGGCTGTACTTTTGCAACTTTGCACTTTACAATTGCTGCAAAGCAGCTAATTTCCTGTCATATGAGACAGTATTAATAGACCTGGTTATGGTCTCACTGGAGACTTTGCTCCAGGAGGTCATCATGCCCTTAACAATAAGTACTGTAGAACTGGTGAGTCAGGCGAACAGATTGAAATTACAAATGAGGCTAGTATGTGGATCCAGACAGCACCAAGAAAACTCCAGTCCTTGTATCTATTCAAGAGACTGCAGAATGGATGAGCAAAATTACCATAGTACTATGGTATAAAGAATACATTTTCCAAAATCCCACCTCTTTCTTCTTGAGGTTCCCCTCAACTGGAAGGAAGTAAACGTAACCCCACTCTTTAACAAAGTTAGGAGAAGACAATTGCAGAGAAAATACTTAAAGCCTATCATTGAGTGAGTGGCAACAGCACATTTAAAAAAATAGGACTGATCAGAATTGGCGTGTAACTTGTTCAAGTTTGCTGAGAATTGATGAGGAAGACAGCTATGCTGCTCATTAGACTTTCAGACCTTGAATAAAGTGCCAGAGAAGAAATCATAAAGCACATGGGATTGAAGGAAATATTCTTGTGTGCGTTGAGGATCAGTTAATAAACAGAAAATAATGACTAGGAATAAATAGGTCACTTTGAGATTGGGAGGTTGTTGACTAGTGTTGCAGGAGTTGATGTTGAGCTCTAATATTCAGTCAATATCAATGATCTTGTTGAGAGGGTTTACAATAATATACAGTACCCATGTTTGCTAATGATACCAAGTTGGGGTCTGTATGGCTTCTAATGATGGTGCAGAAAAGTCTTAAAGGGATGTACACACAAAATGCTGGAGGAACTCAGCAGATTTATGGGAATAAATAAACAGCTGATGTTTTGGGCCAAGACCCTTTATCAGAGCTGGAGAGGAAGGGAAAGATGCCAGAATATGAAGGGAGGGGTAAGGGAAGGAAGACAAGTTGGAAGGTGATAGGTGTGGACAGGTGGGTGGGGGAGAGAGGAAGTAACAAGCTTAGAGATGACAGGTGGAAAAGGTAAAGGACTGGAGAGTGGACCATGGGAGACAGGGAAGGAGGAAGGGCACCAGAGGGAGGTGATAAACAGGGAGGAGAGGTAGTAAGAGGCTAGAGTGGGGAATGGAAGGGGCAAAATTACCGTAAGTAATTCAAGTAAGAGAAATCAATGTTCATGCCATCAGCTTAAAGACTACTTAGTTGTAATACGAGGTGTTGCAGTGTGGGATACGGGAACAATGAGGTTGGTGGCAGTGGATGGAAGATCTCCAGAGTCGATGAGGTTGTTGGTGGTGTTAGAGACAATATCCTGATGGTCCCAAGTGAGGTCCTTTTCAAGGGGTCAGTAAGAGGAGGTGTCCAGGGAATTGACACTTGGTCCCAAGATTCACAAAGCTGAATGGTTGGGTAGGCCCATTGTTTCTGCCTGCTCTCGCATCCACATACCACAACTCCATTTTATCCCTCTTGTTTCAGTTGCATCCCACCGACATCTGCAAGTCACCTTCCAGCTTCTTACATCATTCCCCCCTCCCCCATCCACTTGGCTTCACCTATCACCTTCAAGCTCGGTCTCCTTCTCCTCTCCCTACACTTTTATTCTGGCATCTTCCCCCTTCCTTACCAGTCCTGATGGAATGTCCCAGCCTGAAGCATCAACAGTTTATTCATTGTTGGAGCGTGGACGAAATCATCAGAGAGACAGAGTCACTGGTAGGTAAAAAGCAGCCTCTTTATTCGACACAAGCTACAGCAGGCATCTTACGGACGGAAACACCTTCCGTAGAAAGGTCTGCTAGCCCAATGCGGGCTCAATATTTATATGCTAAACACAAAGGCAATCGCTACTTAAAAAGTTATAGACAATGCTTCCTTTTGAGGCTACATACAAAATATCACACCATCCTTTCCTTCCGACGCCAACATGTCTGGGTTGGTATCGACAGCCTTTAGGAATGTAAATTAAGTCTACGATACATTTATTTGGCATTTCCCATGCTAAGATAGATAATAATTAATATTTATAATGTATAGATAATACTGTCTTCAAAACTACAGCATCAGGTCAAACTACGGCGCCAGAAGCATAGGAAGTGCATTGTCAAGTAGAAGTCTAGTGGCCAAAGTTATTTAAGTGTCTGTCTGTCTGTGTCTTGTTTTAGGATGGTCAGCGTCCAGCTTAATGGTGCATTACCACCACCCTCGGCTCCGGAATGTGCACTAGACCTATATTCTAAATCCCTTCACCTAAACACACACGCAGACACACACACACACACACACAAACCTACATTGTACCCTCCCATCTTTGACCTTCCTAGTACCCTATTCCTGTTTATCCGTCATATCCTATATAAAACCGCTGTACCCCTTAAAAACGCTAATAATATCCAGACTTGTGCTCTCTCACCCATGCCCAGCAACCCTTTTAATGTGAATTCCTGCACCCCCAACTCCCTTAATTTAATTCTCATCATCTCTCTCTGTCTCCCAAACTTCCTGCAACACAAAACTACATGTTCTACTGACTCCTCTTCCTGACATTCCTCACACAATCCTGTCTGGTGTTTCCCTATCGTTTTCAATGTTTTGTTTAATGCACAATGCCCCAGCTTTAACCTAGTCCACACAATTTCCTCTCTTCTGTTTCCATTACCTACCCTAGTACCTGCAACACTCTTTTGTATTTGATATAAATGCCTCCCTTTCCCCTCCCTGTCCCATCTTTCTTGCCACATTCGGTTGACTTTTTCCCAGATTACACACTGCTTTACTGATACTAATGTGCATTTCCACATTTTCTTTATTAACACCCTCTTTGCCAACTCATCCACCCTCTCATTCCCCTTCACCCCTACATGTGCTGGAACCCATAGAAATTTTACCTGACCTCCTTTATTTGCAATTCTTGTAACTAACTGAAGGACTTCATAAAGTACATCTTGCCGACTGTTTTTGTGAAAAGACCTTAAACTTGCTAGAACTGAGGATGAATCTGAACATATCAATGCTTTGACTTGTCTGGCTTTCTGCACCCATTGCAACGCAACCAACACTGCCAGCATCTCCACTGTAAACACCCCTAACTTATTAGATGTTCTTCTGCTGATTCCAGTTTCTTGTGCTGGTATTACCACCCCAAACCCTGTCACTCCTGTTTCAGGTTCCTTCGCACCATCCGTATAAATGTGAGTATAATCACTATACTTTTCCATCACATGACAGTTAAATGCATTTACCAAATCGGTTTTATATCTTTCTTTCCTTTTTACCTCTAACAAATGCCAGCCTATGTCAGGCCATACAAGCTTCCATGGAGCTACTACTGGATAAACTACTGAAGGACTTATCCTCAGATCAAACACACCACATTCTTTCGCGATATCATTCCCTACCCGACTAAAGGTATCCCTCTGAAACCTCCCATTTTCCCAGCACTCCTTTAGCAGGGTGAGAATCATTGTGCCCCTGCAAGTTAGCCCAGTAGTTTGTCATCAGTTGCATCCTTCTTAGCTCCAAAGGCATTATTCCCATTCTACCTGTAGGGTGACACTGGTGACGTTTTAAAAGCCCCACTGCACACTCTCAAGGCCTGAGCCTGAATCACATCCAGTTTCCTTATAAGAGACCTAGCTGCTGATCCATATACTATATTTCCATAATCCAATACAGATCTCACTAAGACCACATACATTCTCTTCAACGCTGAACAACTTGCTCCCCATTCCCTACCAGTCAAACATCTCATCACATTTATTACTTTTTTACATTTCTCCTCAACTTTCCTGATATGGTCTGCCCATGTTAATCGTGAATCAAATATAACTCCCAGAAATTTAAATGATACAACCCTTTCTAATTCAACCCCATACATCCTTAACTTCTTCCCTACCTCAACCTTTTTCCTGGTAAAAAATACAGTTTGAGTTTTATCTACTGAAAATCTACATCCCCAATCATAACCCCACTCCACCACTTCATCAATTGCTTCTTGTAGTTTCCTGATTATATGGTCCATGTTCCTGCCTCTTTTCCACAAGGCCCCATCATCCGCAAACAGTGACCTACCTATATCCACTGGTACCTTTGTACCAGTATCTTACATATATGTATCTTACATATACTTGATGTTAATGCAATTGGTCTGTAGCTCGTGGGTTTTGACGGATCCTTGCCAGGCTTCCTTACTGGAATTACTACTGCTTCTTTCCATGCACTTGGTAATCTTCCCTCCTCCCACACTCTGTTATAAAAATGCAGCAACTTCAAGAGCGCTCCTTCTCCGAGATTTTTTAGCATCACAGAGCATATCAGATCTTTCCCTGGGGAGGTTGGTCCCGATCTCTTTATTGCTCTCACTATTTCTGCTAATGTAAATGGATCATCAATTATATCATCTGTCCCTTCCCTCCTGTTTAACACACCTGGGTGTTAACTCATTATTCTTTCCCTTCTCCTTCTCCCTTCTTAAGACAAATTTTCTGAACTGTGTATCAGTACAAATGACTTGGCCATGACCTCAGCCTGATCCCTACTGGAGACTGCAGTTTCCTCCTCAGATATCATTACTGGATATTCCCATTCCCTTCTATCTCCTCCCATCCTCTTAATCATCCCCCATATCTCTCCCACAGGTGTTGTTCTTCCTACCTTGTCGCAAAAACTCCTCCAACTTGCCCTTTTAGCTTGACGTATAGTTCTTCTCACCACTGCCTGTGCTTTCTTATATTGAACCAAATGCTGCATATTATGGGTTCTTTTAACTAGCCTGAATGCTCTATTTCTGTTTTTTACAGCCTGACAACATTCCTCTGTCCACCATGCTACCAGTTTCCTATTCATCCTATTTTTACTCCTGGGAATAGATCCTTCTGCTGCCATGATAATTGCTGAAGTCACCTGACTGTTTAATTCATCTACATTTCCAGAAATATCAATCTTTGTCAACCCTTCTTCACTCAACTTCTGGAACTTACCCCAATCTGCTTTTCCAAACACCCACTTTGGGGTTCCGCCACCTGGTCTTACTTCAACTCTTTCACCCACTGAACATAAAACTGGGTAGTGATCACTGCCTACTGTTGAAGCAGTCCAAACTCCCCAGTTACTAATGCCAGCCAAGGTATTAGACACTAATGTAATATCTAACACTGACTCAGTTCCTGTTGTTATGTCTATCCTTGTGCCTCTACCATCATTCATACACACCAAATCCCTTTCTTCCATCAAATCTTCAATTACCTTTCCATTTGGATCTGTAATCTGATTCCCCCATATTGTGCTTTGAGCATTGAAATCTGCACACCACACTACTTTATGTCTGTTTTGTCCTTGTATCTTTAATAGGCTGTCCAAATCCAACCTTTTACATGGATTGTAGTAGTTAATTATAACCACTCCCTCCCCTCTCTCCCACACTTCCACCACCATGTATTCCTGATCATCTCCTTTTTCCAGTACCCTATATGGTATACTTTGCTTGATTAACATAGCACAGCCCCCTCCTCCCCCTAGATTTCTATCCTTCCTTATCATTGTATACCCATATACCACAAAGTCTAAAGTTGGTTTCAACCAAGTTTCCTGAATACACACTACATCCGGTTTTACAACTATTTCTTTAATAAAGTGCTTGAATTCCTGGCTATTGGCCAGTAAGCTCCTTGCATCCCATTGTAAAAGAATCACCATAATTAGTATTAACCAACACATGACACTTCCTGGCTTGACTGAATAGTGAGGTTCTCCCTCACTTCCTCCCATGTCAGTCCTACTAACCCTAAATGGTTTACTGCTGCTTTTACCACCAGCTGAATTTTGTCACTTTTTGACTTTACCTCAGCCGTACTATTAACTACTCCTGCAATGAATGTTACTAGAGCCTTTTTGTCTACATAAATCCTGCCATTTGTTCTTTGTTGCATCTCTCGTATCCCTATTGCTCCCTGTTCATTAGGAGCATTATTCTATTCTCCTGACATTCTTACAGCTTCTGCATAAGTGATCTTTCTTTTCACTCTTATTTCTTGAATTTTAGTCTCCCGTCTGACAACCTCACACCCACTATATGCAACATTATGAGCTCCTCCACAATTGCAGCATTTTGGTTGCACTCCTGTTCTGTACTTTCCATATTCATGATCACCCCCACATCTAGCACATCTCCTCTACCTTTTACAGTTTTTAGCTATGTGTCCAAACCTTTGACAATTATAGCACCTCAGTGGCTTTGGCACATACACCCTTACTGGGTAACTCATGAAACCCAGGAACACCTTCCTGGCACTCTTTCTTCTTCAAATTCAATCAATACTGTTTCACTTTCCTTTTTCACTCCCTCCTTTGTTGTTTTCAGTCTTTGAACATTCATTACTTTCCCTCCTTTGATATTCCTCTTTATCTCCTCCATATTTATACTCATTGGTACCCCCATGATCACTCCTTCACAACCACTGTTTTGTGCTCCCACCCTCCCAGTGTATTCCACCTTGAAATAAGATAGGGCAAATACTATTTCCCCTATCTTATTTGCCAGAGTTGTTGTTAGCACAAACGGGTCAATTTTCTTCATATGTCCCTGAGCCTTCTCATTAAACCTAATTATGACAACACCTCCTCTCTGAGCTTGTTCATCTTCCTCACTTTCAGAGCTTTCTCCACTATCATTTCTTATTCTTCTATTCCCTTTGTCTTGGTTATTATTCATCCGACCCCTCACTACCTCCTCATTCCCTTTATTTCTCCCTTCACAATAATCCACCTCTCCCCAGCTGCCTACCTCTGATCCCAAGTCCCTATCCCTCTCCTTCTCCACTTTCTTGCCCTCAACCCCACCTCTTAACTTGTCCGCCATTACCGGACCCACACGACCCCCTCCCAACAATTTCCGTTCCTTCCCCACTCTCTTTCCCTCAACAGGTTCCAAACCACATTCACGCATCAAGCAAAACACAGCCAGCTTCCCGTCGAGCCAACTCCAGTTCCAGCCTCAGCCACCACGCCCTGGTCTCCTCGCCGGTATCAGCTGCCAACTCCCCAGCCCACCCTTTCATTTAAGTGTAATAGAACTAGAACTTTTATTTACAGCAGCAACTGCAACCACGTTTACCATAGAAGTTTCTCGATGATTTCTCCGAACACTGTTCAATCACGTTCTGACACGTGATATCACCACACGAGACACCGAGTGCTGCGAGCAGGGGAACTGGGTCACGCCATCCTGATCCCCGGCCAGGGCACGGGAGAAAAGTCCATGGGATTCGGTGCAATCTGTGAGCTGAGCCGGGATCGGAGCCCATTATAATCTGCCCAGCGCAGGTGGAACTATGGCGGCTTTATGGCTGCAGGAGGTTCAGCAGGGTGACGAGCCCCACCACTCGTTTGGCGTTGAGGAGGCCGAGCACCATCAGGCCAGCAATCAGCCGAGACTGCCGCCCATTTCTCCACTCCCAACACCTCCAGGGCTTGAGGGCGACGGCAGTGGCAACCTGCTGTTCGACGAACGCTTCCCTGTGCTGGCGACCAGCCGCCAGGAGAGTTACAGTGAGGAAGTAGCAGCCGGTAGCCCCGGTATCGAGGACCTGCTCTCTCAGCTTCGGCAAAAGGATAACGATCTCGCAAAGCCTTGCTGGAGAAGAACCAAGAGCTTACCGATCAGTACGAGATAATGCAGAGAGAGGTCACTGACAAACTAGAGGAAAGATAATGTGGCAAATATAAGGGAATCCTTTCATCCTGCTCACCTCCCCTCTCCAAGCGTCTTTGACCCTGTTTCACATCGCATTCGTATTTCTGCCCAATTTGGTAGGGTCATTAACCATCGGCACCCCAACTTGTCATCCTTCCTATTCGTAACCACTACTATGTCATTGGACTCCACCGCTTCCCACACCATTGCATCCCATTTTTACGCTAATATATTGCGTCCACGACATTAACATCTCGCAGACTCGCCCTGACGCTGCGCTGACGCCTGAGTTCTGATGATCTGACGTCATTACATTGGCCGGGAGCCGAATCCAAGACCCTCAAACACTGGTAATATATTTGGAAATGCACTCGTGTCCACGCTTTAATGTTCCGTGATTAATCTGGAAAATGCTATTGAGACGTGTCGAATATATCAATTTAATAGCAATAATATTACATAGTAAGGATAAGAAAAGTAGTTCGCCCCCTTTCATCTTGAGGTACAGGGTCAGTCCTGGTTTCGGTGTGCATTGATCGTTGCAAGGGCTTTTAAAGGCGGTAACTCAGGAAAATGTTGTTGCCGTGGTTAGACTACGAATGTAGCGTTTGTCCTTGCTGTTTGGCGCCTTCCCGAGGTTGGCAATGTCTGTTCTGAAATAGTATCTGTCTACCTGTTGCAGATACCTGAAACTACATGAGGCCCCGCTCCATCTTCTCACTTTCAGTCAAACAAGCGAAGTGGGCATGTCTTACTCATTCAAGCTTGGTTCAACGCTCAAACCGAATCAGTGTGCGGGATGTGCGCTATTTATATACAGCATGGTGGGGAAATGATTAGCAGCAAAATATTTCTTGTATGCAAATTAATATTTTGTCTTAGGTTTTCTTAAAGAATTTTAAAGATAATGAAGGAGAGTCAAAGTAGACAAGTTGTGGCGAAGGCTGGAATGGTGGGTTGGAAGGGAGGAGAATGGTATTATGGTAGTAGAGCAAACACGAGGAATTCTGCAGATGCTGGAAATTCAAGCAACACACATCAAAGTTGCTGGTGAACGCAGCAGGCTAGGCAGCATCTCTAGGAAGAGGTACAGTCGACATATCGGGGCCGAGGCCCTTCGTCAGGATGAACTGATAGAAGAGCTAGTAAGAGATTTGAGAGGGGGAGGGGGAGATCCAAAATGATAGGAGAAGGCAGGAGGGGGAGGGATGGAGCCAAGAGCTGGACAGCTGATCCTCTCATATCCCTTTTGCCAATCACCTGTCCAGCTCTTGGCTCTATCCCTCCCCCTCCTGTCTTCTCCAATCACTCTGGATCTCCCCACTTTCAAATCTCTTACTAGCTCTTCTTTCAGTTCACCCTGACGAAGGGTCTTGGCCCGAAACATCGACTGTACCTCTTCCTAGAGATGCTGCCTGGCCTGCTGTGTTCACCAGCAACTTTGATGTGTGTTATGGTAGTAGGAAATGGTATTGGATCAAAGAGAGAGAAACTGATTACCTTGGAGGTCTGGTACAAACATTAGCTTCCTTCCTGATCTCTAGTGTTGTCTGTGGAGTCTACACATTCGTTCTGAGATCCCACCAGATGCATCCATTCCCATTAGGAACTTGCTGTGCTGCTACTGAGGCACACTCAAAAGATGTGCAAGTTACTAGGTTAATTGATTATTATAACAGGAAATCAGATTAGTGTAAATGAGCTCTTTGATAGAACGGACACAATGGGGCAAATGTACGAGGTCCCTATGTTGTACAATTCTGTGACTAATAACAGGGGCCAAGCAGAGCTGGGACAGCCACTCATCCTGACATGAGAGGAAGTGGAGAAAGGCTCATTGCAGAAGTTTGTTTACGCCCAGAATCTTTATGGAACATTCTCCTCTCTGAACTTCAGTAAGATACCTAGTTGAGGTGCAGGTTGCCTTACACAAAGTCCTCACTGAAATAAATCACCAGCTACAATTACAACAACAGGGAAAGAACAGCATTGCCTTTTAATGTGGTGACAAATCTTTAGCATTTGGCTTCTCTCAGATTGGAGCTGTTTTTAATAACTCACAGTTAGTTGTCCTCTGTTGTGTAAGAGATATTAAGACTGTTCAAATTTACTGAGAATGTGCAGTAATTTCACTGGAGTTGCAAGCTGAACTAGGGTACAGGGCACAATTACTGCATGCACATAATTTGCAGGCAACACTGGTATATTTTAGAAGGTCATAGCATTTCCTCAAGATCCAGTTGACGTGACCATTGGCAGTGAATCATGTAGGTCAGTGCCCAGCATACTAAATGCAGTCATGATACATTCATTCTGTGGTGGTCCACCTATCCCATTTAGTAAGCACCCAGTGCTTCTGATCCTACACCATCCTGTTCTGCAAGGGGCAATACAATTTGTCGGTAAGTGTCACCTGGTTGAGATGGTTATCTTGGTTGAAACGAGCAGTTTGTGTAACCTGTGAGATTTGGGTTTGGGGGTCAAATGTTGGTGCATGGATAGAACAGGTGATGTACTCTAATGTTACATATGAGGCCTGATTTATAGTCTGATGCAAAACTGGTGATTTACTAGTCAATTAGGCTGTTGGTGCAGTTAATGGAATATGACTTTTGAAGGTAGGCTCATTGATCTTGACCGTTCTTTTGAGATCATTAAAAAAATCGAAGCAGAATTAGGTCACTTTGCCTATTCATGTATGTCCTACCATCAGTGCAATCATGGCTGATCTTCTACCTTACTAACCCTGCATCCATTTATCAGAATGGTGGATTCCAGTTAATGGGGACACATCAGGATCAGTACATTTTGGCCCAATGAAGTGGCTGCCACAATTAGCCAAAGTTTCATGAAAATAGTTTTAAAAAGGCTAACTATGTTCAACTGAGTAACAAATTATGTACTTAAATAAATACAGAACAAATTAGAATATTACCAATATAACTGTAGTACTATGATAACACCTAATAGTTCTCGACAGCAGAGTTCATACAGTGTACGCTGCTCTGTTCTTTTTGATTGACTGTAAATGAACAAAATCAGTGTTGAAGTCATGTCAAAAATTGTTGCTTTGTCACTTGGCATCAGTAGGCTCAAATGAATACCATAGCACAAGCATACGCAATTGATGCTATTTAAAAGCTATTTGCTCTAAGCATGTTGTAGTGTCTCATGGCCAGACACATGCACACAACTGATGCTAGTTAGAAACTGTTGCATTCTCCAAATCCTCATTTTCATTGTAGCATTCAAGATGATTGTCAATATCTTAACTTTCTTCGTGGTTTCTAATTTGTTGAAGCAGTGAAATTGTTTCATTTTCATTCCCAGCCATTTCTTGCATCTCCAAGCCTGACTGCTTGAAACTGTAGTGAGAAAAACAGTTCTGAATTGTCTTACTGCTTATTTCTCTCTACCTATCCCTGACATAAACCACTGCTTTTTTGAACACAAGCTGATGATATTTAAAAACTGTTCACTCTAAGCACGGTGTACTATTTAATGACACACAAGTGCACACAACTGACACTAGTTAGAAACTGTTTGGCAATACTCTCCCGTCCCAGTTAAGAGACATAGTGTCCCAAATAAGTGAGGAAATTCTGGCTATTTTTTTGATTAGTTTATGTTGATTTAGAGTTGTCCCAAATAAGTGGCTGTCTGGATTAACTGATAGGATAACTAACCAGAATCCACTGTACAGTATATCATTTATTCACACCCAGTCCACTCCTGGTGCAAGGTCTCAGCCTGGAATATCAACTTGTATTCTTCCTCTGCAGATACTAATTGATGAGCTAAGTTCTTTCAGAGTTTTGTTTTTGCTGGCAGATCCCAGAATCTACAGTCTCGTTTGTTTTCATATCCTTTATTAGCTCGAGAGACCAGATCTCTTTACAATATTCCAGGCACAATCTTACCAGATATTTATATAAATGTACTTGAATGTTATTATTCTTGTACTCCTTCTTCTTTCAATAAAGACGAGCAAACCATTTGTCTTTCTAATTGTTTGCTGTATTTTGGCATCAGTGATTCACGTACACTGGTACCCAGGTCACTCTGAGCACCAACTCCTTACAGTCTCTCATCATTTAACTACTCTACTTTTCTATTTTCCCTACCAAATTTCCTCTTGCACTTTTCCACATTACACTCCATCAGCTGTGACCTTGCAGATTCACATAACCTGCATGAATCCATTTAAAACCCAAAAGATACTGCAGATGCTGGAAATCCAGGACAACACACACAAAACGCTGGAGGAACTCAGCAGATCAGGCATCATCTATGGAAATGAATGTTAGAGTGAATTTTTTGGGGGTAATGATTTGTTTACCTTTAAGTGACTTTGGCCACCAGACTTCTACTTGACAATGCACTTCCTATGCTTCTGGCGCCGTAGTTTGACCTGATGCTGTAGTTTTGAAGACAGTATTATCTATGCATTATAAATATTAATTGTCTTCTATGTTAGCATGGGAAATGCCAAATAAATGTATCGTAGACTTAATTTACATTCCTAAAGGCTGTCGATACCAACCCAGACATGTTGGCGTCGGAAGGAAAGGATGGTGTGATATTTTGTATGTAGCCTCAAAAGGAAGCATTGTCTATAACTTTTTAAGTAGCGATTGCCTTTGTGTTTAGCATATAAATATTGAGCCCGCATTGGGCTAGCAGACCTTTCTACGGAAGGTGTTTCCGTCCGTAAGATGCCTGCTGTAGCTTGTGTCGAATAAAGAGGCTGCTTTTTACCTACCAGTGACTCTGTCTCTCTGATGATTTCGTCCACGCTCCAACAATGAATAAACTGTTGATGCTTCAGGCTGGGACATTCCATCAGGACTGGTAAGGAAGGGGGAAGATGCCAGAATAAAAGTGTAGGGAGAGGAGAAGGAGACCGAGCTTGAAGGTGATAGGTGAAGCCAAGTGGATGGGGGAGGGGGGAATGATGTAAGAAGCTGGAAGGTGACTTGCAGATGTCGGTGGGATGCAACTGAAACAAGAGGGATAAAATGGAGTTGTGGTATGTGGATGCGAGAGCAGGCAGAAACAATGGGCCTACCCAACCATTCAGCTTTGTGAATCTTGGGACCAGGTGTCAATTCTCTGGACACGTCCTCTTACTGACCCCTTGAAAAGGACCTCACTTGGGACCATCAGGATATTGTCTCTGACACCACCAGCAACCTCATCGACTCTGGAGATCTCCCAACCACTGCCACCAACCCTCATTGTTCCCTTATCCCACACTGCAACACCTCGTATTCCAACTAAGTAGTCTTTAAGCTGATGGCATGAACATTGATTTCTCTTACTTGAATTACTTCCGGTAATTTTGCCCCTTCCATTCCCCACTCTGGCCTCTTACTACCTCTCCTCCCTGTTTATCACCTCCCTCTGGTGCCCTTCCTCCTTCCCTGTCTCCCATGGTCCACTCTCCAGTCCTTTACCTTTTCCACCTGTCATCTCTAAGCTTGTTACTTCCTCTCTCCCTCACCCCTCCTCCACCCACCTGTCTACACCTATCACCTTCAAACTTGTCTTCCTTCCCTTACTCCTCCCTTCATATTCTGGCATCTTTCCCTTCCTCTCCAGCCCTGATAAAGGGTCTTGGCCCAAAACATCGGCTGTTTATTTATTCCCATAGATCTGCTGAGTCCCTTCAGCATTTTGTGTGTACATCCATTTAAAACTTCTCTGCATCATCAGACCCCAACTTTGTATCATTAGCAAACATGGATACTGTATATTACTGTAAACCCTCTCAACAAGATCATTGATATTGACTGAATATTAGAGCTCAACATCAACTCCTGCAACACTAGTCAACAACCTCCCAATCTCAAAGTGACCTATTTATTCCTAGTCATTATTTTCTGTTTATTAACTGATCCTCAACCCACACAAGAATATTTCCTTCAATCCCATGTGCTTTATGATTTCTTCTGTGGCACTTTATTCAAGGTCTGAAAGTCTAATGAGCAGCATAGCTGTCTTCCTCATCAATTCTCAGCAAACTTGAACAAGTTACACGCCAATTCTGATCAGTCCTACTTTTTCAAATGTGCTCTTGCCACTCACTCAATGATAGGCTTTAAGTATTTTCTCTGCAATTGTCTTCTCCCAACTTTGTTAAAGAGTGGGGTTACGTTTACTTCCTTCCAGTTGAGGGGAACCTCAAGAAGAAAGAGGTGGGATTTTGGAAAATGTATTCTTTCTACCATCGTACTATGGTAATTTTGCTCATCCATTCTGCAGTCTCTTGAATAGATACAAGGACTGGAGTTTCCTTGGTGTCTGGATCCACATACTAGCCTCATTTGTAATTTCAATCTGTTCGCCTTACTCACCAGTTCTACAGTACTTATTGTTAAGGGCATGATGACCTCCTGGAACAAAGTCTCCAGTGAGACCATAACCAGGTCTATTAATGCTGTCTCATATGACAGGAAATTAGCTGCTTTGCAGCAATTTTAAAGTGCAAAGTTGCAAAAGTACAGCCCAAAGACAGTAAATTGCTACAAATTTCAAAATAACTAGTGCTTAAAATGCATAATGATGCATTGTTCGTGGACCTTCATTATAAAATCAGAATCAAGTTTATTATCACTGGCATATGTTGTAAAATTTGTTGTTTGTGGCTGCAATACAGAAAACAAAATAAATAAGTTACAATAAATCTTTGATGATTGTCTTGGAGGAGGAGATGTTATTTTTGATCTCCCGATCAAGAAGTCGATGATCTAGTTGCAGAGGGAGGTACAGGAGCTCAGGTTTTGAAGCTTGTTGATCAGTAATGAAGGAATGATGGTGTTGACCACTGAGTTATAATCAATAAACAGTAGGCTGACGTAGGCATTGTTGTTGACCAGCTGGTGCAAGGGTGAGTGCAGTGCCAATGAGATACATTCCCTATAGAACTGGTCGGTTGAGTGGCACAGGTTTTCAGTGCCAATGAGAATCATTCCCTATAGAACTGGTTGGTTGAGTGGCAGAGGTTTTCAGTGCCAATGAGATACATTCCCTGTAGAACTGGTTGGCTGAGTGGCACAGGTTTTCAGTGCCAATGAGATTCTTTCCCTATAGAACTGGTTGGTTGGGTGGCACAGGTTTTCAGTGCCAATGAGATTCATTCCCTGTAGAACTGGTTGGCTGAGTGGCACAGGTTTTCAGTGCCAATGAGAATCATTCCCTATAGAACTGGTTGGTTGGGTGGCACAGCTTTTCAGTGCCAATAAGATTCATTCCCTATAGAACTGGTTGGTTGGGTGGCACAGCTTTTCAGTGCCAATGAGATTCATTCCCTATAGAACTGCTTGGTTGGGTGGCACAGGTTTTCTGTGCGAATAAGATTCATTCCCTATAGAACTGGTTGGTTGGGTGGCACAGGTTTTCAGTGCCAATGAGATTCATTCCCTGTAGAACTGCTTGGTTGGGTGGCACAGGTTTTCAGTGCCAATGAGAATCATTCCCTATAGAACTGGTTGGTTGAGTGGCACAGGTTTTCAGTGCCAATGAGATTCATTCCCTGTAGAACTGGTTGGCTGAGTGGCACAGGTTTTCAGTGCCAATGAGATTCTTTCCCTATAGAACCGGTTGGTTGGGTGGCACTGGTTTTCGGTGCCAATGAGATTCATTCCCTATAGAACTGTTTGGTTGGGTGGCACAGGTTTTCAGTGCCAATGAGATTCATTCCCTGTAGAACTGGTTGGTTGGGTGGCACAGGTTTTCAGTACCTTGCCAGGTGCACCATTGTGCCTGAAGCTTTGTCAGGGTTCACCCTCTGGAAAGCTGTTCAGATGTCGGCCTCTGAAACAGATATAAGATGCTGCAGGGAATTACACATGTATAATTTTATTCTGCCTTTCAAAGTGTACATAAAAGGCATTCATCTTAATTCAGCCATTTATGATGTTAGGTTTCACCTTGTAGGAAGTAATAGCATGCAAACTCTGCCAAAGCTAAGGTGCATCCGATTCTGTCTCTAGCTTCCCTTGGAACTGTTTTTTCATACTTAAGATAGCTTTCCATAGGTCATAGAGTCATAGAAAAGTACAACACAGGAACAGGCCCCAGGCTGATCTATTTCATGGAAAGCCATTTAAGCTGCCTACTCCCAGCAACCTGCACTGGGTCCATAGCCCTCCACAGCACTGCCATCCATGTACCCATCCCAACTACTCTTAAATGTTGAAATTGAGCTCACACGCACAGACATCCCGCCTCTCGCGGAAGTTGCAGGAGTCACCCGCACATTGACAGCGGCTCCCTGATGGCTGCAAATTATGTACGATATCCTGGAAATGGATTTTTTTCACACACACAGACACACACACAAACACACACACACACACACACACACACACACACACACACACACAGAGAGAGACACACACACAGATGGGAGGGGGGGAGAGAGGGGGAGGGGAGAGGGTGGAGGGAGGAGGTGGGAGGGGAGAGGGGGTGCAGGGAGAGAGGATAAATGGATGGCAGAGTGTTCCACAAAAAGCAAAAAGAAAATATAAAACGTACTTCACCCCAGACTACACTAAAGAGTACCCCTGCCTAACAGGGGTCAAAATAATGACTGTGTTGCTCGCTGCACTGCTTGTAACAGTGACCTTTCTATTGCCCATGGTGGGTTAAGACTGTAAAAGACATGTTGAGGTGAGCTTAACAGGTGTCATTCATTCATTATCATAACTAACGTTATTTAAACTAGCCGGCTAGCTGCTAAGGAGCTACTCTATTGCAGCTATCCCACCTCTCCCGGAAGTTCCAGGAGTGTCTCGCAAATTGATGGTGCTACCTCCCTGAAATGAGTTTTTGCAGGGTGGGTTGTCTGCGTGCACCACTTGCATTTGCAGCTCATTCCACACTCTCATGACCCTCTGAGTTTCCCTTCATGTTCCCCTTTAAGCTTTTCACCTTTCACCCTTAACCCATGACCTCTAGCTGTAGTCCCACCCAACCTCAGTGGAAAAAGTCTGCTTGCATTTCCCCATCTATAGTCCTGTGACCCGACTGGTGGTGTAGTGGCATCAGAGTCCGACTTGGGGACGAAAGGTCCCCAGTTCGAATCCAGCCGGCTCCCCTGCACACTGCTCCATGCTGGGTCACATACTTCTCCTTATTTAGTGTGTTTCGACTTCTCTCCAACAGCACTCCCTGCAAGAAAACACACCAATGAAGACCAGGATTCAGTGAGAACAACCTGATTACCCCACTGCTCTTAACTTGAGTGACCTTGAAACTGGAATCTTTCTTGATGGAACAGCACAGGTCACACTAACACAGGACTTTGGCAGGTCAAGCACCATCTCTGGAGAGGAATAAACAGACCCCTCATCAGGACAGACTGGAAAGGAAGGGGACAGAAGCTGGAATAAAGTGGTGCAGGGACAGGAAGGAGTACAAGCTGGAAGGTGATAGGCGAGACCAGGTGAGGGGGAAGGGGGAGGGGGGTGTGAGAGGCTGGGAGGTGATAGGTGGAAGAAGTAAAGGGCTGGAGAACAGGGAATCTGATAGAGATCATGGAAGAAAGGGAAGGAGGAGGGGGGAACCAGAGGAAGTGAAGAGAAGGGTAAGAGAGGAGCCAGCATGAGGGCTGGAAACAGAGAGGAGGGAGTGGGGAAAGATTACTGGAAATTGGAGAACTCGGTGTTTGTGCCATTAGGCTGGAGGCTATCCAGATCGAATATGAGATGTTGCTCCACCAATCTGAGTGTGGCCTCTTCAAGCAGTAGAGGAGACAACCAACACGCCAAAATGGGAATAGGAAGTTGAATTGAAATGGATAGCCATTGGGAGACCCTGCGTTTTGTGGCAGATAGAGTGAAGGTGCTCAAATATTTGATACCCCAATCTACGCCGAATCTCACCAATGTAGAGGAGGCTGCACCAAGTTACAGCAGGTGACCCAGGCAGACCTGCTGGTGAACTATCGCCTCACACGGAAGGACTGTTTAAGGGTCTGAATAGTAGTGAGGGAGGTGGTCTAGGGGCAGTTCACAGGGATAAGTGGAGGAGGGAGATCAGTGGGGAGGGTTGAGCGGACAAGCAGAAAGTGAGAGTCGGGGGTGGGGGGAGGGAGAAGATGTGTTTAGTGGTAGGATCCCGCTGTAAATGGCAGAAGTTTTGGAGAGTAATGTGCTGGATACAGAGGCTCGTGGGCTGGTAGGTAAAGACAAAGGGAACCCAGTGTGCTGCAATGACAGTGTTTTCTCAAATGTTGCAAAGATGGACCAGTAGTAGTCATGGGATCGACTGCAAAGGCCCATGAATACAGCAGTAAATGCAAGAAACTTCAAACAAAAGACCGGAGATATTGGAGAAGCCATGGAATTTGTTTTCACAGTTCACAGTTGCAGCAGAAAGACTGGACAGGTGCATGATGGAAACAAGTCTAAAGTCATATAGGAGCTGATTGGGTAAATATGATCAGTACTATTTTCTTGTATGGGGTGGGGGGCAAAACATTGAGACAGATTAGTTGAGCCAATTGGACTGTTTTGGAATTCAACTCCAATATAATACAATGGTACCAAAGACATTTCCACATCAACAAGTGCTATTAAGAACAATCTGTGCACTCAGCAGAGAGACAGGTGAATAGTTGCCACAAAGAAACAGCTGATCGAAGCCAGATGCAAGATGTCATCTGACTGACTTGGCCTCCACTTGTCCCTTCTCCACCCGCCCCACCGTTAAGGCTGATTTATGCTTCTGCGTCGGCTCTAACCTGTAGCCGATGCCGTAGCCTACGCAAGTGGTCTATGCCCTTGTGAGCATTTATACTTCTGCACTGGTGTGTCCGCGTCGCTCTGCAATTCACCGCCAAAACGCTAGTTGGCGATGGGGTTTCTATGCCACTGTGTTGAGTTTCTTCGTGTACTCCAAGCAGTGGCGACTGAAACTGAGCGCATCATGTTGCAGTTGGAGCTAATAAATGTTGAACAAGAGTTACTTTTATTGAAGTTACTGCAACGTAGAAAGGAGCCAAGACGTGGGAGGAGATGGTGTGTACCAGCATTGAATGGATTGAGGCAGAAGGAGGGTGAATTTTCTGTGCTTGTCCGGCCACTGAGAGACAAGAAGCAACCAGAAATGCACAGGAGGAAATGCGATGCTATCAAGCCAACCAATCAGTTGTTGCTGTCTGCGTCACCGCAACGCGTGGTTACATTTTTGGGGAGGTGTACGTCAGGCTACAGCGTAGGGTACGTGGTTACGCCGTACCTGTGGCACTAATTCAATGCAGAAGTATAAATTGCCCTTAACTCCTTTCCTTTGGCCTAAGGAACATTTAAGTGACACCCACCTGACTTGGGAACACAAAAGAGGAAACTGACCAAAATAATTAATAAAAAGCAGGTAAAGATAGTAATATGCCTGAAGTCACTTTCAGATACGTTTTATAAAAACACAATTGGTGTTTATAATGTAAAGAAACAATCTTTCACAAAGGTAAGGTCAAATTTGGAGTATTGTGTACAGTCCTGTTTACCTACTGAAAGAAAGGATATCAGTAAGATTGAAAGAGCGCACAGAAAATTTACAAGGACGTTGCCAGGACTTGAGGAACTGAGCTATAGGGAAAGGTTGAATAGGTTAGGACTTTATTCCCTGGTGTGTAGGGGAATGAGGGGAGATTTTATAGAGGTATCTAAAATTATGAGGGATGTAGATAGGATAAATGCAAGCAGGCTTTTCCCATGCTGGCAGGGTGAGACTAGAACTAGAGGTCATAGGTTAAAGGTGAAAGGTGAAATACTTAAGGGTGAACCTTAAATCAGAGGGTGGTGCAAATGTGGAATCAGCTGCCAAAGGAAGTGGTGGATAAGGGTTTGATTTCAACATTTGAGAGAAATTTCGATAAGTACATGGATAGGAGGGGTACGGAGGGCAAGGTTCAGGTGCAGGCAGCTGGGACTAAGCGGAATAATAGTTTGGGATGTACTGCACAGGACAAAGGACCTGATTCTGTGCTGTAGTGGCCTATGAGCCTAAAGGTGAATTATGACGGAACTGGAACTGACAGCTACACAGCAAAAGGTCCTGAGACTCTGGTAGCAGCAGCATCATCAAATACAATTTGAGACCAGGCCATGAAAGGAGATTTTAGAACAAGTGACCAGAGTTTGGTCGATGGGAAGTTTCATAGGAGCATCACAGAGGTGGGGAGAGAGGCAGAAAGGTTTTGGGAAGGGATTCCAGAGCTTGAGACACAGACAGCTGAAGGCACAGTCATCAATAGCAGAGTGCTTAAAGTCATGGTTGAACAAGATGCTGGAATTGGAGGTGCAGAGACTGGGGGTGGGGTGAATTGTAGGAGTGGGAGAGGATGCAGAAACAGGAGACGGGATTGAAAGCAAGAGTCTTAAGATTGAAATGTTGTTTAACCAGGTGTTTGGGTTGTTTGGTGAGGACAGAAGAGATGGATGAAAGGTCTTGGTGCATGTTAGAACAAGGCAGCAGTGTTTTGGGCGATTAAAAATTGTTACTCACTAAACAGGAGATTGGGCAGGTGGTTTGACATTTTTTGGAAGGAGGTGCAGAGATAACAATGCAAGGTGGGAGTCTCAGAGTGTGGGAATATCTAGAGAATTAGAATCCAGTGGAAGACATCTGCTGTATACCGGACACTCAAGTGTGTCAGGGAAGTGAAGTATGTGCAGTGAAAATTACGACTAAGAAGGTGTTCAGGAAACTTAATGGCCTGAGGGTGGATAAATCTCCTGGACCTGATGGAATGCACCCTTGGGTTCTGAAGGAAGTAGCTGGAGAGATTGCGGAGGTATTAGCAATGATCTTTCAAGAATCGATAGATTCCGGCATTGTACTGGATGACTGGAAAGTTGCAAATGTCACTCTGCTATTTAAGAAGGGTCGGAGCAGCAGAAAGGAAGCTACAGACCTGCTAGCCTGACATTAGTGGTTCGGAAATTGTTGGAATCGATTGTTAGGGATGAAATTACGGAGCACCTGGAGGCACATGAGAAGATAGGCCAGAGCCAGCATGGCTTCCTGAAAGGAAAATCCTGCCCGACAAATCTACTGCACATTTTTGAGGAGATTGCAAGCAGGGTAGGCAAAGGAGATGCAGTAGACTTGGTGTATTTGGATTTTCAAAAGGCCTTTAACAAAGTGCCCACGAGCGGCTGCTCAGCAAAATAAGCACCCATGGAATTACAGGGACGTTACTAGCATGGGTGGAGCATTGGCTGAACGGCATAAAACAGAGTGGGAATAAAGGGATCCTATTCTGGCTGCCGCTTACCAGTGGAGTTCCACGGGTCGGTGTTGGGACTGCTGCTTTTTACAATGTACGTCAATAATTTGGACTATGGGATTAATGGATTTGTGGTTAATTTTGCCGATGATACCAAGATAGGTGAAGGAAATAGAGAGCCTGCAGAGAGACTTGGATAGTTCAGGAGAATGGGCAAAGAAGTGGCAAGTGAAATACAATGTTGGAAAGTGTATGGCCATGCACTTGGGTGGAAGAAATAAACAGGCAGACTATTATTTAGATGGGGAGACAATTCAAAATGCAGAGATGCAAAGGGACTTGGGGGTCCTTGTGCAGGATAGCCTAAAGGTTAACCCCCAGGTTGAGTTGGTGGTGAACGCGACGAATGCAATGTTGGTATTCATTTCTGGAGGTATAGAATGAAAGAGCAGGGATGTGATGTTGGGGCTCTATAAGGCATTCGTGTGACCACACTTGGAGTATTGTGTGCAGCTTTGGGCTCATTATTTTAGAAAGAATATACTGACATTGGAGAGGGTTCAGCGAAGAGTCACGAGAATGAGTCCAGGAATGAAAGGGTTACCGTATGAGGAACGTCTGGCAGCTCTTGGGCTGTATTCCCTGCAGTTCAGGAGAATGAGGGGAGGGGGATCTCATAGAAACATTCCAAATGTTAAAAGGCCTGAACAGATTAGATATGATAAAGTTATTTCCCACGGTCAGGGAGTCTAGGACAAGAGGGCACGACTTCAAGATTGAAGGACATCCATTTAGAAGAGAGATGCGGAGAAATTTCTTTAGTCAGATGGTGGTAAATTTGTGGAATTTGTTGCCACAAGTGGCTGTGGAGGCCAAATCATTGGGTGTATTTAAGGCAGAGATAGATAGGTTCTTGATTAGCCAGGGCATCATGAGGAGGCAAGGGGAATGGGGATGACTGGAAGAATTGGATGGCGGAGCAGACTCGATGGGCTGATGGGCCTACTTCTGCTCCTCCATCTTATGGTCTTATGATTAAGGGGAGGTTTCTTTGGTGAGGGACACTAAGGTTGGGCTTGGGGCTTTTGTTAGGAAGAGATGAAGAGAGAAGATGCCAGAGAGAAGAGGTGAAGGGCCCGTTCCCCTGCTGTACTTGTCTCTCCACATTGACTAAATCTTCAGTGACTAACTCTGATTTGTGTGCAAGACCTTGGTCTAAAACCGAGTGAACAGCACAGAAAGCTACCTCAAAAAGAAATGTAACAGAAGGAAAAAATTAAAAGGAAACGAAACACATGACATGCTTTTTACGAGTTTCTGCTCCGCAAAAGTCGCAAGGCGGTAAATCCTGCACCTCTCTGGTGTGCAACACGAAGCAGCGTTTACCTTAATCCACTTTATTAATTAAAGCAGTCAAAAGAATGATGTAATATACAAATTAGGAGAAAGACGTCCACTGGTAACAGGTTAAACGTGCCTAACACAATCTCTAAAATCACTCAAAAAGCTAACAGAGATTAAATTACGTGATTTGCAATATTGAAATGGCATCCCAAATGTGACTAGACCACTGGAATGATACAATATTGTGTAATTCTGGTCGGGAAGAGAAGCTTAGCTATTGAAAAATCTACTTTAACTAATATGTACAGAAGCAATGGCTGCCGAACCAAACCATCAGGTAATCACAGCATCCACTGGCACTGCTGTTCAAGTCACTGGAATAATGAGGTCGGCATTGAAAGTCATTTCAATAACTGTCTAACGGGCACTCTTTCTTTTAATGTTAAAAACAATTAAAAGGGAAATTAAGGTAGGTCAAAACTTATAGCACATCATTCAGCAACGTGGGGACAATGAGTGCAGACACATGAGGCCCCATTAAATGTGGGCCCCACCTTAGGAACCATCAATGTGGAACCCACTCCTTCACCAGGCCCCATGAAATGCGAAACCCTCTCCTACATCAGGGTCAGGACCCATTAATGTGGACCACTTCCCCAAGCCAAGGCCCATCCAATGTGGGCCCCTCACTGGGCCCCTCCTCTGCCACCCCATCCGAGAACAGTTTCAGATTGGACAACATCTTCAGTTTTAATTCGAGCATTTGCCACTGGATGCTGGGAATACAAGCGAAGGTGTTTTGGGAAAGGAGGAGGAGGCATACTGGATACAAGTGACTGTCGACAGAGCAGCAAAGCTAATAACCTCACATCCTTGTTAACAGTTAAACCCATCGGATACACAATGCCACTGGGTACACTACAGTCAATGAAAATAAATAGGGGAAGTAGACAGCTTGATATCTCAAGCTAAATTGAGACAGCAGAAAGACTGCAGAACTAGAATCTACAAGGCAGCTAAAATCCAGTGACACTACGTACGAGACATTTACATTTCCAGGGGTAATTCTCTAAAGAGTGTTGTGTATGTGGCCTGGCTACACAACAATGCTATTAATAAAAATGCTGGAGACAGGAGCGAAGTTTCATGGTTCTTTACTAGTAGAAAATGATGCAGAACACACTCATACGTATCAATGTGCGCCTAATAGCGCATGCAACGATGTGTTACTACAACATAAAGTAGTCCCCATATTATACAGTAGGCTGACCCGGCTGATGCTGTAGTGGCGTCACCCCGAGTTTGAATCCAGCCGGCTCCCATGCACGCTTTCCATCCATGCTGGGTTACGAGCTGGTGATCTCTTTGGAAACTCACCCGGCAGAAGGCAATGGCAAACCACTGCTGTCACTTGCCTCGTACGCGGTTCCCCACTCCGTCAGAGAGGCGTGGAGGGAAATCGTCCGGCAACTGGAGAAACTCCGGATGTGACGTAACTTTCCTTTTTCCTATACGGTACAAAGAGAGAGTGAAGAAGGTTTTCAAAGATGTCAGCGGCAGATCTCGTTGCAAGTCTGGACAGCCGTTTCTTCACTCCTTTCTATGATAAGGCAAGCACTAGATAAGAAGGAAAACATGCAGATTAGATATTAAAAGGAGACAAAATGGGAACGTTTCTGAAGATAATCAGAACACGCATCTATCTGTAAGCTATGACGACAACTTGTGGGAATTCTAGCGATGGAGTATGTCATTTCTAAGATATTGCAAGTGAATTCATACATTGCCAACTCTTAATTCCTGTTGCTTCAAGACCTATTCGGGGAGATGGGACTCGTCAGCTCATCTAGGAGAAGGAAAATTCTGATCTCAAACCTCTGCTGCCTTGCGGCTGTACCCACTCACAGGGAAGGCTTCGGGAGTAAACCCGGAGCTGGAGTCCCTAAGGCAGTCCTACGCTGAATGACAACTCCTGTGGTGCTCCTGGTACCAAACTCAATCTGCCGTTCCTTTGGGTGCGTGCAGACGGGGAGCTTGCTACATGGGGCAACAGCTTGCTCTCCATATCGTACTGCTACCTCCCTGAAATGAGTTTTTGCAGGGTGGGATGTCTGGCACTAGATTTTAACACCCGTTCCTAAACCCTAAAAATCACCTAATATAAACACAGAACTCTTTACTGAGGATTGTACTCAAAACTCTGGATTGGTTCTTAAAATATTCAGCTTACAGAAACAGGGAGGCAAGTAAGAGACAGAACTGAGAACTTCATGCTTGGCTCTATAACAAGGTTTATAATTCTGAACAATTAGTAAATCCCTTTAACTGGAAACAGTTCCAAATATCACAGCATTGTTCCAGCAGCTCGAATAACCCTCTTGCTGGTTCAGAGTTTTGAATCCATAATTTGTGTTTTATCCCCTTTAATGAACGTGCTGAGGACTGCATGTTTTTCCCCGACCCTCACTCGTTACACGTGCAGATTACAAAACACACATCTTTATCTTAAAGAGCCTTTTCTACCATCAGTGCCCCCACAGCAGGAACCCAGCAGACACCCATCTTGTCTTGTGCTCATCTTCAGAGACCCAGTGACAGACTCTGGGACAATGCAGGCCACAACTGCTAGAAGGGAGAATGCTTATGCTCGTACCGAGCTGGGTCCAAAGCCACAGCTTACCAGTCATGGCTTCCTGCGCAAAGTACTTTACGTCCATATCTTGGTCCTGACCCAATTTCTCCAATATTGGTTTGAACTCGTTCTGTAAAGTGCTGTGATTTAAAAGCAAGTTTTAGTACCTGTGACCTTCAAAAGAAGACAGCAGCACATTCACTTAAATCTAAAGCGATACTGGATATTACCCAGATTAAAATCTCCTCTTTCTGCCTCTCACGCAGGCTCCCACTACCACAACTGATCGTTTACTGGCCAGATACGGGTTAGAGCTCAACTAGCAGAGTACGGTCACAAACTGCAGCTGAGCTCATTTGGGTTAGTGGATGCAAAAGGAGAATAATTCGGATGCCGCATTTTTATGCCGTTGAAGAGAGGGGGCACTGAATGCATAAACTTCCTTTTAATGCAATCCGTCTGTTATTGCTTTCCACACAAATTCCAATCAAATCACAAACGCACAATTTCACAAAAATCGTTCACCGGACGGGTTGGCGGGGTGGAGATACGTTGCTACCAAAGGAGGTGCAGGGTGCTCCTTCCCTCCACAGACCTGCAGGTCACCCTTGGGCAAGGTGCAACACCTGCTTAAGCCCCCCCACCTGATCAGGGTCACGCAATGCCGTGGGAGCAGATGGTGGACAGTCATGTGTGCAGCCGGTGCAGATCACACGTCCTGGTTGTGCGACCACTGATGCCGGGCAGACAATCTCTGAAGAGCACTGATAATGGCTGGGGGGTTGGGGGGGGGGTCACCTCATCTTGTAAAAACACACACGGCCCAGAAGGCGTCAATGGCACAAACCAGTTCTGCAGGATAATTTGCCAAGAACAACCGTGGCCATGGAGAGACCACGATCGCCCACGTCACATGCTGATGAAGATGGTGGTGGCGTTAACTGAAATCTCACTGTGCGGTTTTCACTTCTAACCAGGATTTATCCATCAGTGGTTGAAGGAGAGAGGGAAAATGTATTAAAGAAGATTGGAGGAGCAAACTTTTCATGCAGGAGTTGGTAGCTGAGCTGCCAAAGGAGGTGGTGGTGGTGCAGGCCGGAACAAAAACCTGGACAGTCACTTGATAAACCTCCGGTTAGGTCACATTTGGAGTACTGAATTCAGCTCTGGTCTCCCCTCTAAAGGGCGTGGAAACTTTGAAGAAGGTACAGAAGATGTTTACAGGACGTTGCCTGTGATAAACCGCTGGTTAGGTCACATTTGGAGTACTGAATTCAGCTCTGGTCTCCCCTTTAAAGGGTGTGGAGACTTTGAAGAAGGTACAGAAGATGTTTACAGGACGTTGCCAGTGATAAACCGCTGGTTAGGTCACATTTGGAGTACTGAATTCAGCTCTGGTCTCCCCTTTAAAGGGTGTGGAGACTTTGGAGAAGGTATAGAAGATGTTTACAGGACGTTGCCTGTGATAAATCTCTGCTTACGTCACATTTGGAGTACTGAATTCAGCTCTGGCCTCCCCTTTAAAGGGTGTGGATACTTTGGAGAAGGTACAGAAGATGTTTACAGGACGTTGCCTGTGATAAATCTCTGGTTAGGTCACATTTGGAGTACTGAATTCAGCTCTGGCCTCCCCTTTAAAGGATCTGAAAAAGGTACAGAAGACATGCTGGCTGGTACTGCAGATGTTACCGGAGAGGTTGCTTTCTCCAGGGTGATGGAGTCTGAGGGAGGGACGAGTTGACAGAAGTTTACAAAATTCTGAGGCAAAGGCAGACGGCTCACAGTTGAGATGTAAAAGCCAGAAGAGAACAGCTCAAAGATGTGCTGAGGATTTGAGTACCTGGAACACACCGACGGGCCTAGTGGAAGTGGATGCAGGTATGAAACAAGAACAAGTGTTTACGATCCAATGAAGGGTCACGGTCTGAAACAGCGACTGGTTATTCATTTCCATGGACGCTGCCTGATCTGCTGAGTTCCTCCAGCGTTTTGTGTGAGCATTGAAGTATTTAAGACACTGTTAGACAGGGAAATGAACGTGCGGAGAATGGAGGATATCGGCCACGTGCGGGCAAAAGGACACGGTTCAATTAGGCGCTGCTTTATTTATAAAGTCTGCAGGTGTTGGAAACCCAGAGCAACACACACAAAATGCTGGAGGACCTCAGCAGGTCAGGTAGCACCTATGGAAATGAATAAACAGGTGACGTTTCGGGCCCAGACCCTTTGTCCGGACTGAAAAGGAAGAATTAGTTTGGCACAACATTGTGGGCCAACGGGCCTGTTCTACAGGTTCAGTGAGCAAGACAGAGGGATGTGGAGTTAGTGTGGCTGAGTGGGTTTACAATAGCAAGGAGTGATTGTCAGTATAGATGCAATGGACAAGAGGTCATGCTTCTATACAGTACAACTGACTATATCCAGAACCCAAAGGAATATTGCGCATTGCTTGGGAAAGCTGTAGTAAAATGAGGCCCTTGGAATACAAAGGCAGTGGAGAGACCTTAAACAGGTAATTTGGAGGGTAGAAACGGGCTACTAAATGTTCTTGGTGAGGATGTCCTTTCTTTAAAAAAAAGGGGAGAAGGCAGGCGAGTGGGGTTGAGGGGAATAATAAATCAGCCATGATAGAATGGCCGTGCAGTATCGATGGGCCGAACGGCCTGGTTCTGCTCCTGTGTCTTATGGCCTTAACCTCTGGATAGAGAAGAAGATCGTTTAAGGGTACCAAAGGATCAAGGTCAAGCAGGAAAGTGAGGCAAACACCACAGGGGAGGGGGAGGCCCGAGGGTTAAGTTTATGCCCCTCCCCCATGCAGTACATGGAATGAGCTGCCAGAGGAACTGGTTGAGGCAGGCACATTAACAACTTCAATAAGCACAGGTACGCGGGCAGGAAAGGTTTAGAGCAAGGGTGCACAACTATTTTGGTGCCATGGATCATTACGCTAGGGGTCCATGAACCCCAGGTTGAGAACCTGGGACGATGGGACCGGCAGAGACGGTGGTCTTGGCCGGATTGGACCTGTGGGTACAAAAGACGGTGCGACTGCATCACTAAATGCCACCACAGTGGCGTCTCAATTTCCATTCCAAACTGGAGGTGAAACATTCTCCACAGGCCGGGTTATAAGCCCCAACTCAAATACTTACCTGGCATCTAAAACCGGTCCTATTTTCTGCAATGATTTAGCCACGTTGAAGCGAATGTTTGCCACCTGATCGCCTGCCATCTGGAGAACCGTCGGCAGCATGTGCTTTGCTGTGATTTCTTGGCCACAGGCTTCAGACAACACCTAAAAAAAAACAGCAGAAAATGCAAACGTTCATTCACAGCCCCGAACTTCACGAAGCAAGACTGAAGAAAAGATCATCGATCTGATTTGTGCGACGCTCAGAATGTATTTTGCCCCATGATAAAAAGGCATAGTCCACGCTGGCACCAATGATCACCCGCAAGGAGAGAGATGAGGTCCTGCAACGGAGATTTACAGATCAATAGACAAGTTGTAAAGAAAAAGTGCTGGTATATTGTAATCGCTGGACTACCCCTTCTGCCATGTACGAGCGAGTTTAGAAACAGGAAGGCAGGACGGCTGAAATGTACAAAGTGTGGGTGCAGAGCAGACAGCATCACTGGGATCTCTTCCATGACAAGGTGACCCGAGCCAAGAGGGAACCAGGATTATAAGACGCAAGAGCGGAATTCGGCTATCGAGTCAAATATGATGGCAGAATATAGCATTAGTGGTCAGACTCCTGGCACTGTGGAGGATCAGAGGAATCTTGTGGTCAGAGTCCATAGGACACTCAAAGTTGCTATGCGGTTGACTCTGCGGTTAAGGAGGCATACGGTGCATTGGCCTTCATCAATCGTGGGATTGAGTTTAAGACCCGAGAGGTAATGTTACAGCTATATTGGACCCTGGTCAGACCCCACTTGGAGTACTGTGCTCAATTCTAGTTGCCTCACTACAGGAATGACTTGGAAGCCATAGAAAGGGTGCAGAGGAGATTTACAAGGATGTTGCCTGGATTGTGGAGCATGCTTTATAAGAATAGGTTGAGTGAACTCGGCCTTTTCTCTTTGCAGTGACGGAGGATGAGAGGTGACCTGATAGAGGTGAACAAGATAATGAGAGGCATTGATTGTGTGGATAGTCAGAGGCTTTTTCCCAGGGCTGAAATGGCTAGAACGAGAGGGCATAGTTTTAAGGTGCTTGGGAGTGGGTACAGAGGAGATGTCAGTGGTAAATGAGGTGGAGGATAAATGCGTGGCTGAGAGATTGGAGCAGGGGGCAGGGATTCAGATTTCTGGATCATTGGGACCTCTCTTGGGCCAGGTGTGCCCTGTACAAAAAGGACGGGTTGCACTTCAATCTGAGGGGGACCAATATCCTGGTAGGGAGGTTTGCTAAGGCTGCTGGGGAGAGTTTAAACTAGAATGGTTGGGGGCTGGGAACCGAACTGAGGAGACTAGGGAAGAGGGGGTTGGCTCACAAACAGAGAAAACTTGTAGACAGTGCGACAGGGAGGATAGGCAGGTGATAGAGAAAGGATGCTCTCAGACCGAATGTTTGAGATACGTCTATTTTAACGCAAGGAGTGTTGTGAACAAAGCGGATGAGCTTAGAGCGTGGATCAGTACTTGGAGACATGATGTGGTGGCCATTAGAGACTAGGATGGCTCAGGGACAGGAATGGTTACTTCAACTGCTGGGTTTTAGATGTTTCAACAAGGACAGGGAGGGAGGCAAAAGAGGTGGGGGCGTGGCACTGTTGATCAGAGATAGTGTCACAGCTGCAGGAAAGGTGGATGCCATGGAGGGATTGTCTACGGAGTCTCTGTGGGTGGAGGTTAGGAACAGAAAGGGGTCAATAACTTTACTGGGTGTTTTTCAGAGGCCACCCAATAGTAACAGGGATATCGAGGAGCAGATAGGGAAACAGATCCTGGAAAGGTGTAATAATAACAGAGTTGTCATGATGGGAGGCTTTAATTTCCCAAATATCGATTGGTGGATCCCAAGAGCAAGGGGTTTAAGATGGGGTGGAATTTGTTAGGTGTGTTCAAAGGTTTCTTGACACAATATGTAGATAAGCCTATAAGAGAAGACGCTGTACTTGATCTGGTATTCGGAAATGAACCTGGTCAGGTGTCAGGTCTCTCAATGGGAGAGCATTTTGGAGATAGTGATCATAATTCTATCTCCTTTACCACAGCACAAGGCTAATAGGAAGGAGCTTAAGAAGGAAATTAGGAGAGCCAGAAGAGGCCATGAGAAGGCCTTGGCAGGCAGGGTTAAGGAAAACCCCAAGGCATTCTACAAGTATGTGAAGAGCAAGAGGATAAGACGTGAAAGAACAGGACCTATCAAGTGTGACAGTGGGAAAGTATGTATGAAACCAGAGGAAATAGCAGAGGTACTTAATGAATACTTCCGTATTCACTATAGAAAAGGATCTTAGTGATTGTTGTGATGACTTGCAGCAGATTGAAAAGCTTGAGCATGTAGATATTAAGAAAGAGGATGTGCTGGAGCTTTTGGAAAGCATCAAGTTGGATAAATCGCTAGGACTGGATGAGATGTACCCCAGGCTACCGTGGGAGGCAAGGGAGGAGATTGTTGAGCCTCTGGTGATGATCTTTGAATCATCAATGGGGATGGGAGAGGTTCTAGAGGATTGGAGGGTTGCCGATATTGTTCCTTTATTCAAGAAAGGGAGTAGAGATAGCCCTGGAAGTTATAGACCAAAGAGTCCTACCTCAGTAAGTTGATGGAGAAGATCCTGAGAGGCAGGATTTATGAACATTTGGAGAGGTATAACATGATTAGGAATAGTCAGTATGGCTTTGTCAAGGGCAGGTCGTGCTTTACAAGCCTGATTTAATTTTTTGAGGATGTGACTAAACACAATGATGAAGGAAGAGCAGTAGACGTAGTGTATATGGATTTCAGCAAGGCATTTAATAAGGTACCCCATGCAAGGCTTATTCAGAAAGTAAGGAGGCATGGAATCCAAGGGGACATTGTTTTGTGGATCCAGAACTGGCTTGCCACAGAAGGCAAAGAGTGGTTGTAGGCAGGTCATATTCTGCATGGAGGTCGGCCTCAGTTATCTGTTCTGGGACCCTTACTCTTCGTGATTTTTATAAATGACCTGGATGAGGAAGTGGAAGTGGAGGGATGGCTTAGTAAGTTTGCTGAGACACAAAGGTTGGAGGTGTTGTGGGTAGTGTAGAGGGCTGTCAGAGGTTAGAGCGGGACATTGATAGAATGCAAAACTGGGCTGAGAAGTGGCAGACGGAATTCAACCCAGATAAGTGTGAAGTGGTTCATTTTGGTAGGTCAAATATGATGGCAGAATATAGTATTAATGGTAAAACTCTTGGCAGTGTGGAGGATTAGAGGGATCTTGGGGTCCGAGTCCATAGGACGCTCAAAGCTGCTGCGCAGGTTGACTCTGTGGTTAAGAAGGCATACGCTGTATTGGCCTTCATCAATCATGGAACTGAATTTAGAAGCCGAGAGGTAATGTTGCAGCTATATAGGACCCTGGTCAGACCCCACGTATAGTACTGTGGTCGCCTCACTACAAGAAGAATGTGGAAGCCATAGACAGGGTGCAGAGGAGATTTACAAGGATGTTGCCTGGATTGGGGAGCATGACTTATGAGAATGGGTTGAGTGAACTCGGCCTTTTCTCCTTGGAACGATGGAGGATGAGAGGTTACCTGATACAGGTGTGTAAGATGATGAGAGGCATTGATCATGTGGATAGTCAGAGCCTTTTTCCCAGGTCTGAAATGGTTGCCACAAGAGGACACAGGTTTAAGGTGCTGGGGAGTAGGTACAGAGGAAATGTCAGGGGTAAGTTTTTTACTCAGAGAGTGGTGAGTGTGTGGAATGGGCTACCGGCATCGGTGGTGGAGCCAGATATGATAGAGTCTTTTAAGAGACTTTTGGATAGGTACATGGAGCTTAGCAAAATAGGTGGCTACAGGTAAGCCGAGTAATTTCTAAGGTAGGGACATGTTCGGCACAACCTTGCGGGCTGAAGGGCCTGTATTGTGCTGTGGTTTTCTATGTTTCAATGCAAGTTTTTTTTTATGCAGAGAGTGGTGAGTGTGTGGGATGGGCTGCCAGAGGCGGCGGTGGAGGCGGAAACGATCGGGTCTTTGAAGAGACACCTGAATGGATACATGGAGCTTAGCAAAATAGAGGGCTATAGGTAAGCGGAGTAATTTCTAAGGTAAGGACATGCTCGGCACAGCTTTGTGGGCCGAAGGGCCTGTATTGTGCTGTAGGTTTTCTTTGCTTCTATGAGTCTCCTCTGCCATTCCATCATGGCTGATTTATTTTTCCTCCCAACCCCATTCTTCTGCCTCCTCCCATATCTTTTCACGCCCTTAACAAATCAAGAATCTATCAACCTCCACTTTAGATATACTCAATGACTTGGCCTCCAAAGCCGTCTGTGACAATGAATTCCACCGATTCAGTACCCTCTGGCTAAAGAAATTCCTCTTCACTTCTGCTGTAAAGGGACGTCCTTCTATTCTGAGGCTGTGCCCTCTGGCCCCAGACTCTTGCGCTATTGGAAACCGCCTCTGTGCGTCCCTTTTATCCATACCTTTGCTCGAGCACTTTGGGAGGGTTTAAGCTGGTGAGGCAGCAGGGCTGGGACACAGGATACTAGTGTAGCAGGTGTTAACTCAGAATTCTATGTCAAACTCACTGAACAGGCAGGTCCGGTAAGCAGAGAAGGCAGAAATAAGTGGGAAAGCACGAGAGGGCTGGGAGGTTTAACCACATGTTTCCGAACATAGAAATTCACAGCACATTACAAGCCCTTCGGCCCACAATGTTGTGCCGACCAGGTAACCTACTCTAGAAACTGCTTAGAATTTCCCTAGCGCAGCAGTCCCCAACCACCGTGCTGCGGACCAGTACCAAGCCACAAAGCATGTGCTACCGGGCCGCGAGGAAACGACATGATTTGGCGATAGGAGTCGCTGCACCTTTCCTCATTCCCTCTCACCCACTGTTCAGCTTGAACACACGCGAGGTCATTACTCGCACATCATCCATGTCAGCATGGGAATAAGATCAGCTCGTCGAGCTTGCAAATGACGGCGGGCTGAAAAGTACGTTTGACATAACATCTCTGGCGACATTCTGGATCAAAGTCAAGGCTAAATATCCTGAGATAGCCATGAAAGCACTGAAAACGGTGCTTCCATTTCCAACATATCTCTGCAATGAATGCAACGAAAACTAAATTGCGGAAAAGACTGGACATAAGGAACCCCCTTCGAGTATCGCTGACTCCCATCAGCCCGTGATAGGACCGTCTTGTTGCAGGGAAACAAGCCCAGGGCTCCCACTGAATCAGCGATATTGGTGTGTTGCAATGATTTTATATGCTCATGCGGGGAAAATACGTGCTGTGTGTTTAATATCCAAATGTTACTTAAAATGTTATGATGCTATTGATTTATAAGTGACTTGTAGAACCATACAACAATTACAGCACGGAAACAGGCCATCTCGGCCCTTCTAGTCCGTGCCAAACTCCACTCTCACCTAGTCCCACCGACCTGCACTCAGCCCATAACCCTCCATTCCTTTCCTGTCCATATACCTATCCAGTTTTTCTTTAAATATTTTCTTTTTCTTCCTTCTTGTCATAGGAAGCATGGAGAATATCTAGAGGGCACACAGGGGAGACTTGCCAGGAGGCTGCCTGCATTAGAGAGCGTGTCTTATGAGGAAAAGTTGAGTGAGTTGGGGCTTTTTCTGTTTGGAGTGAAGGAGGATGAGAAGTGTGGATAGAGTGGACAGCCAGAGACTTTTTCCCAAGGCAGAAATGGCCAATACCAGAGGCATAATTTTGAGATGATTGGAGGAAGGTACAGAGGTAAGATTTTTGTTTCACACACACAGAGTGGGTGGGTGTGTGGAATGCCCCGCCAGGCGTGATGGTAGAGGCAGATGCATTAGGGGCATTTGACAAATTCTTAGATAGGCACACAGATGATAGAAAAATGGAGGGCTATGTAGGAGGGAACGGTTAGATTGATCTCAGAGTAGGTTAAAAGATCAGCACAGCACTTTAACACAGTGCTTTAACGTTCTATGTTCTAGGTACAATTGCTCTGCCTAGTTTGCCAACTAACCAATTCACCATCATTAGCACTAACGCTGCAAGACAAAGCTCACATTTTTATGTCATCTTCTAAACTTCTAGCCACATCCAAATCATTTACAGGAGAGTTCCAGCACAGATTCCTGTGGTACGCCACGGGGTAATCACAAAAGCTGATCAGCAAATCAACTTTGAACCCAATTTGTGAAGTTACTTCGGATCCCTCGGTCTCTTGCTCATTTGGGGATTTTGTCAAAATATTTACCGAAGTCCCTGTAGACAACACCAACTGCATGAGTACACCCGTAACTCCAAGAAACTCAAACTGGCCGACAGAATCACCGCTTGCACGCTGACCATTTCTGATGAAGCTCTGCCCAAGTGCAGCTGAATCCCGTCCCTCGAGACTTTTTACAACACCCTTTCTACCACTGATGTTAGATTCACAGCTCTGTCGTTACCAGTTGCTGCCTTCGTCAAAGAAAGGCACCGTACTGCTGGGATCCAGTTACCTGGCACCTGTTCTGTGACAATTTAGGATTTTAAACTACCAGGATCCTTGAACACACACAAAATGCTGGAGGAACTCTGCAGGCCAGGTAGCATCGATGGAAAAGAGTATAGTCGACATTTCCAGCTGAGACCCTTCGGCAGGAGTGGAGAAAAAAGATGAGTAGATTTAAAAATCCAGGGGGGGGATGGTGAGTGGAGAAAGAAATACAAGGTGCTGGGTGAAACCAGGAGGGGGGAGGGATGAAGTAAAGAGCTGAGCAGATATCACAGATTGAGAGAAGGTTTCACTGACTCCCATCGAAAGGAAGCAGAGATCACGGAGGGGGAGCAGTGAGAGAGGGGTTCACTGAACTCTCGAAGAGACCTTGGGAGCTCAGCCCTTCCTTCCCATAACAGCCAAGGGTACATTGCGTATCCAACCCCACTAAAGACTCCTAATACATCGGCTTCTTGCCCTGTTTGAGTTTTCCAGCCATGTCCCTCTCTCAAACAACAGGAATTCTGCAAATACTGGAAATTCAAGCAACACACATAGAAGTTGCTGGTGAACGCAGCAGGCCAGTCGACGTTTCAGGCCAAGACCCTTCGTCCTTCTCTCACTCTGTTTCTCACGAAGTTTTCCTGGATCCCCCCTCCTTTGGGCCATTCCCTTTGAAATCGTTCGTGCTGATATCAGAGAAGTTGCGGTTCTGTACTGCTATAACCTGATAACTCGCACAACTGTGTTTTGCCTTTCTCCTTCGTATCCAGGACATCTTTGAGGAGCGATGCCTCAAAAAGGCAGCATCCATGGTGAAGGACCCCCACCACCCAGGACATGCCCTCTTCTCACTGCTACCCTCAGGAAGGAGGCACAGAAGCCTGAAAGCACACACTCAGCGATTCCAGAACAGTCCCTTCCCCTCTGCCATTTCTGAATGGACACTGAACCCATGCTCTACTTCACTACTTTTTATTTCTGTTTCCGCACTATTATTTTATATATTTACTGTAATTCACAGTTTTCTCTGTTATTATGTTTTGCACTGTGCTGCTGCCACAAAGACAGCAAATTTCACGACATTATGCCGGTGACGTTAAACCTGATTCTGATATGCTTGCTCCTGTACCTCATGCTGAATACTGGGAGAGCTGTCACATGTGACCACTCCTAGGGACTACCTGTACACTGTTACTTGAAGCTCTTTTTGCATATTCCTCCAAGGAATGTGTGGGCATCACAGGTTGAAGTGGTATTTAATTCCTTTGTGGTGGGCTGCAGCCCTTGAGGTGTGGGTGCACCCACAATGCAGTTAGGGTGGGTGATCCAGGGTTCTCACCCAGTCAGTGTCAATGCCCTGGTTCAGATTTTTACTGCTATGCTGTAGGCATTTCATTTTAGCAGTTCTGTAAGAGCAATCTGTTCTGCTTTCAGCCTGTTTGGTTTTGAGCTCAGGAATGAGGTGTCATCCAATCAGGATGGTAGAATTGGGAGAAGGTGCTAGAGATTACTGGGCAGAGAGGTCTTTGTTTGGCCGGAGCTGGGAGAAGACAGGAGGAAAGATGGTGGACGATGAGGGTGCTTTCTGCAGATGAATGGCTTCAAGGAGGAAGGACCAATAATCCCGTGGGAAAGCCTCTTTGTTCAAGATGGATTTCCAGTGACCTTCGGAAGGTGCTGTGTGCTTTCACACAGACCGAGGGAGGGTCCAGCGCGCGATTTACAGAGAAGTTCAAGATTTGAGCTCCAGTGTGCAGTTGTGACTTTTTAAGTAGAATGGGCCCTTTTTGCTTTTTTTCTCTTTCTTTCCTTTAATAACTCTTTGCTTAAGTTAACATTCTTAAATATACTCCTGAATAATTCTATGCAGTGTACAATCTGTTATTTTCTGCTGACAGGCGATTGCCAGGGGCAGTAAATCACACAGCATTCACACAAACCGGGGTTTGGGTAGGTGAGACATCCCAACCTCACGGATTTTGCGGGACCAAAGTCACATACACCTTAGATGTACGAAGCCTGAAGTTTCTCCCCGCGGAGTCCAGTGGCTGTTTGCGAGGGGCTAAAAGGCTGCATTTCCAGAGACGCCCAGTGAAAAGGGGGTTTCAGAAGTAATGGCAATATATTTCCAAGTCCGGTTGGTGTGCAGCTTGCAGGTAATATTCCAATGTTTTGCTGTTCTTGGCTGTTTACATCAAGTTCAAGTTTAATTGTCATTCATAAATACCCATGAATACATCCAAACGAAACAGTGTTCTTTCAGGGTCAAGGTACAAAACACAGTACCAACAGTCATACACAGCACGTGGCACATATAGCAGTAAAATATAGTCACACAACAAATATAGTCCAAGTCCCTGAGTCCATGAATGTTGCAGCAGTCTGTAGTCGAACACATACATCCTGCCTTCTGCCAAGCAAACACTTTGGGGGAGAGGGACAGCACCAATGTTAGCTTAAACGCTGCGCTACACCACCTCCAGTGCCAGCTCTTGATGCCTCTCTCCTGGGTGGCTGCAAACAGGCGGCCCCATGGCTTGAGGCCACATCCGCTCACCCTGCAGGGGTGTCAGTCACCCCTGCTGCCAGCCCCTGTAGTCCGCAATAAATCAGAAGACCAGACTTGCAGCATTACACATTAACAATGCTCAACAGGGTTTTGCAATCACAAGAAAAGAGACTAAGACAATTGCTCGCTGCCAGTCTGCACGCCAACCACATTGCTGACTCTCTGACACAGGGAGCAGAACGATCTGCCCCAAGTCCAGCTTCTTCAGTTTCTACGCCGTTGGGGTAGGCCGCAGCACTCTTTAAGTGCTTAACTTCCAGCAGGGTCTTGAGATTGTAAAGAAATAAACAAAAGATAGTAACACGTTTGGCTGGCCCCGTAGAACCCGCCGCGCCCCAGCACACCGCCATCTTACCGGAAGTTCACCAGTAGAGGCTTGTGGATTAGTAAGGTGTGTCCCAGAATGTCCTCCTCCTCGATATTTCAGTAATAAATCAATATTACGGTGCCACGCCCACCACACCATTCACTGAGTGAATCGTTCAGCCATTCAACCCTCTCTATGACAGTAACAATATCACCCTCCTGTGAGCTCATTTGCTTTACTAGTAATGTTGCTTACACCTAAATAAATATAATCTTGCATTTCTTATCAGACTGAGGTTTGCTCTCCTTACTGGGCTTGCTTTGTTTCCCTTCGATATTTAACTCCACTGCCACCTCAACTGTAAATGTGGCCTGTGGCCCATCCCTATGAGTTTGAATCCCAGCGAGCACTCCCGCAGGATGTTAGCCCTGTTTTGGTCCAGCCCGCGCAGGCATATCTTTCTGAGGTGTTCCTGCTGATCCAGAGGTCTAAATTTCAAAGTACATTGCCACCAAAGTATGAACTCCATATACAAGCAGGAGATTCGTCTTCTTGCAGGCAGCCATAAAACAAAGAAACACAAGAGAATCCATGGAAAAAGAAAGAATCCTACACAGCAAAGACCGTCAGACACGCAATGTGCCCAAAAAGAACAAATCGGGCAAACAAGAATAAAAAAATAGTAAACCAGTAAGAAACAGAACATGAACCGCAGGGTCGCCGAAATTAGGCCCACAGGCAGGGAGCCAGTTCAGATCAGTAGATGGCTGCAGGCCACAGCAAGGGAATCAGTTCTGTGCTGAGAGAAGTGAAACCAGTCCAGGGGCCCAATGGTTGCAGTCCACAGCCAAGGAGCCAGTTCAGCATTTTATCTGAGCCAGGGGCCCAATGGTCGCAGGGCACAGCCAGCAAGTCAATTCAGTGCGGATACAAGTGCTGACAGTGACAGTCGGTTCACTGCTGGGGTGTGTAAAGCCTCACAGAGAAGTTAGTCTTTCCCCCTGCAACTCTTTAAACTTTTTAACCTGGCTCGTTGTTGAAATCGACTGAACACCACTTCATTTTCCCCTCTCAGGCCACTCTCATCCAACCTGAAGTCCACTCCCAGCAATGGCCGCGGCCGCTGCACCTGCATTCTTGAGAGTCCAGCTTGCCAAATCCTTGAGGATACCGCAAAAACGCCAGGTCGTGCAGACCTCTCGACACCCTCCAGAACCTATCAAGCTCCACTTTAAATACACCCAATTACTTGGCCTCCCATCGCCGCCTGTGGTGATGAATTCTGTAGACTCACCACGCTTCGGCTAAAGAAATTCTTCATCTCCGTTCTAAAGGGATATCCCTCTGTTCCAAAGGCTGTGCCCTCCAGTCCTAGACTCACCCACTTTTAGAAACATCCATTTTATCTAGGCATTTCAATTGAATCTCTCCTTCACCTTGTCCAAACTCCAGCAAAGCCCAGGCCCATAAAATAAATCCAGGGAAAGAAGTTAATTCCGCAACTGGAATGACTGTGGGGGCCTTTAAGTACACTTGTAAATTGAAACTAGTTGCGTCAAAAAACTTACAATTCCCTCAGCCAGATAATGTATAATGTCCATTTCAAGGTACTCAGAACTCTAAGCAAAAGACAGAGCCATAGTCCACTACAGCACGGAAACAGAGCCTTGTGAAATAAAACTTGAAAGCTGTAAGCCATCTGGTGGGTCAACAGGTCATTAAATCAGTTGTCCTTCAGCTAACACCATCAGTCCATTTCCACAGGGACGGTTAGGAACTCTGCTCCACGAAATCATAAAAAGTCTCACCCTCAACTCAATTTTTACTCCAGACACCTTGCAGATTAAACACAAAACACCACTACACCTCAGCAAATAACGCAAGCACAGAAGCTCGTATCAAGCAGATGTCAATATTGGAAGGAGGAGCTTTGGCAAAGTGTTAATTGATTTTTTGCAGAATCTAAACATTCACAAAGAATATATTAAAAGAACATTTTAAACAAATCCATATTATTTTTGTTAAATTCTTTATTCTTTAGTGTGTGTTCTAACTGTACGTTTTATTCATGAAATATTTTAGCAGCTTGTGAAGTGTAATGGAAGTATTGTCAAAGTTATACTCACGTTATGCAGAACAGAGTGGTCATTCTGCAATGGTAGTCGGAGTCACTAGCCATGGGCAAGTACATTGTCAAAGCTATACTCACGTTAATGCAGAAGAGGGTGGTCATTCTGTGAAGGTAGTTGGGGTCACTGGCCATGGGCAAGTACATTGTCAAAGCTATACTCACGTTAATGCAGAACAGGGTGGTCATTCTGTGATGGTAGTTGGGGTCACTGGCCATGGGCAAGTACATTGTCAAAGCTATACTCACGTTAATGCAGAACTGGGTGGTCATTCTGTGATGGTAGTTGGGGTCACTGGCCATGGCAAGTACTTTCGGCATAATGGTGGATTCTGCCCAGTCTTTGCCAAACTTCTCCACCAACTTGGTCAAGTTGTTGGTCGCGGCCTCGCGAATGGCGTACACTGCAAGACAGCACTCACAGGTCAAGAAATGATCTGATCGCTGTTACTACTTGATTTTCAAATATGTACCTTGCTGATAAAATACAAAGTTCCGAAATGAAATGCTCGTACCACCTTTTTCAAAGTGTCAACCTGTTCCATACCAAGTTACACACAGTGGAGGAAATTATGCACTTGGAAAGTAGCATTTTAATATACTTATTTATTATTGATTATTTATTGAGATACAGTGTGGAACAGGCCCTTCTTGCCCTGCGAGCCACCCCCGATTAACCCTAGCCTAATTACAGGACAATTTACAATGTCCAGTTAACCTACCAACCAGTAGGTCTCTGGGAGGAAACAGGAGCACCCGGAGGAAACCCACGCAGTCAGGCTGAGAACGTATAAACTCCTCACAGGTGGCAGTGGGAATCGAACCCAATTGCAAAGTGTTGCGCTAACCAGACGGCACTGTGTTGCCCCATTAGATACTTAAAAAATATTTCGAATAGATTACCATTATTTATTACTTAGTAGTCTGATTGGTCATTGTAAACTGTCCTGTGATGAGGCGAGGGTTAAATCGGCCGGTTGCTGGGCAGTGCGTCTCGTTGGGCCTGTTCCATGCTATTCTCGAATAATTAAATAAATAAACATATCGGTCAAAGTCAAGTCTGTTTCTTGTTGCCATGTCTACAAGTGTACGACAAGATTGCTTGCAGCAGTAATTACTGGGGTGGGGGGTGCGGGTGTTTGGATTATGATGGTATTGGGCAGGAACCTGGGAGTACAAACTGGGATGAATGCACTCAGAAACACACAATTGAAAAGTGGAAGTCATTTTGGGCTTCACTTGGATGAGGCTCTGCAGAGTTTTGTCCCACTGAGACAGGGAAAGAACAGAAGGGTGAAGGAGCCATGCTTGACAAGAGATGTGCAACAGCTAGTCCAGAAGCATAGGATGGAAGCTAGTCTAGAAGCATAGAATTAACCAGTTGGGAGGTTAATTCATCACTGTTACCTGTCCCTGTTTAGGCTAGGGTTGGATCAGAGATTGCTGGGCAGCATGGTTCGAAGGGCAGGAAGGGCCTTATTCCTCCATGTACCTTTAAATAAATAACCCAGTGAATCCTATGCTACCACATCCACAGCAGGATGCTATTTCAACTTCACGATTTAAACGTAATTATGCATGTGCTGGATTATTTAGATTACAGATCCCACACTCCTGACCCGCACAGTATCTCTCCTCGACATGACAGTGCACCATTCTACATTCACGTCTCCCATGTGGTTAATACATTCCACTTTCTACATTCAGTCACTGGGAACAAGTTAGCCTTTGCATAATTCTCAGGTTACTTTGCTTCATATCCAGCACAGCTAACAATTCCCAGGGTAACCACGTGGCTGAGTAGTCCAACCACAAGCTCTGCCCGTGACTCTGACTCAGACCTTGACAACTCTTTACCATAGAAAGTACAGCACAGAAACAGGCCCTTTGGCCCTTCTTGGATGTGCCAAACCATTTTCTGCCTAGTCCCACTGACCTGCACAAGGACCATATCCCTCCATACACCTCCCATCCATGTATCTGTCCAATTTATTCTTAAATATTAAAAAAGAACCCATATTTACCACCTCGTCTGGCAGCTCATTCCATACTTTCACCACTGTCTGTGTGAAGAAGCCCCCCCCAATGTTCCCTTTAAACATTTCCCCCCTCACCTTTAACCCATGTCCTCTGGTTTTTTTCTCCCCTTGCCTCAGTGGAAAAAGCCTGCTTGCATTCACTCTATCTATACCCATCATAATTTTATATACCTCTATGAAATCTCCCCTCGTTCTTCTACGCTCCAGGGAATAGTCCTAACCTATTCAACCTTTCTCTGTAACTGAGTTTCTCAAGTCCCGGCAACATCCTTGTAAACCTTCTCTGCACTCTTTCAACCTTATTTATATCCTTCCTGTAAATTTGGTGACCAAAACTGAACACAATATTCCAGATTCGGCCTCACCAATGCCTTATACAACCTCATCATAACATTCCAGCTCTTATACTCAATACCTTGATTAATAAAGGCCAATGTACCAAAAGCTCTCTTTACGACCCTATCTACCTGTGACACTACTTTAAGGAATTTTCTATCTGTATTCCCAGATCCCTCTGTTCCACTGCACTCCTCAGTGCCTTACCATTAACCCTGTATGTTCTACCTTGGTTTGTCCTTCCAACATGCAATACCTCACACTTGTCTGTATTAAACTCCATCTGCCATTTTTCAGCCCATTTTTCCAGCTGGTCCAAGTCCCTCTGCAGACTCTGGAAACCTTCCTCACTGTCTACTACACCTCCAATCTTTGTGTCATCAGCAAATTTGCTGATCCAATTTACCACATTATCATCCAGATCATTGATATAGATGACAAATAACAATGGACCCAGCACTGATCCCTGTGGCACACCACTAGTCACAGGCCTCCACTCAGAGAAGCTATTCTCTACTACCACTCTTTGGCTTCTTCCATTGAGCCAATGTCTAATCCAATTTACCACCTCTCCATGTATACCTAGCGATTGAATTTTCCTAACTAACCTCCCATGCGGGACCTTGTCAAAGGCCTTACTGAAGAAAATCTACTTTGTGTTTGCACACCGAAACTGAGAGCGATTTGCTTCCTTAAAACCAAATACATACTAAATCCGGTATGATACAGGAGAGCTTAAGTAAGCTACAGAGAGTTATAAAATTAGTCAGCTCCATCGTGTGCTCCAGCCTCCATATTATCCAGGACATCTTCAAGGAGCGGTGCCTCAAAAAGACACTGTCCATCATTAAGGGCCCCACCAGCCTCTTCTCATTGCTACTACCAGAAAGGAGGGACAATTTGTCTGAAGACACACTCACTGATTCAGGAACAGCTTCCTCCCCTTTGCCATACGATTTTTGAGTGGACACCGTACCCATGAACACTACCTCACTACTCCTGCTAGTTACCGACACAGAGGAGGAATCTACAACAACCAGTTTACAACCAGCATGTCTTTGGGATGGAGGAGGAAATCGGAGCACCTGGCAGAAACAGAGATGAGGAGTGACTCTTCAGCCAGAGGGTGGAGAATCTGTGGAATTCACTTCCATGGACAACCGTGGAGGCCAAGATATTGGGTATAATTAAAATGGAGGCTGACAGGCTCTTCATTAATCAGGGCGTGAAAGGATACGGGGAGAAGACAGGAGAATAGGGTTCAGAGGGATCACAAATCAGCCATGGTGGAATGTTGGAGCAGACTCAATGGGCTGAATGGACTAATTCTGCTCTCAAGGTCATTTGCTTCCAAACAATTGGTTTATTGATCATTACAGAATATCTCTCTGGTGCTTCCCTCTCCCTTCCCCTTTTCCCATTCAAAGATTCAAAGGTTCACTTATTTGTTTTCAAACATCTCTTTATTGCTTTTACAGAATGAAAAGTAAACATTCGATCATCCATAGGTTTGAAAGTGCAACAAGGTTAAAGAAAAAGGGAAAAATAAAATACATCAGAAATAAAAGGAAAAACAACGCACAAAAAAAGCAAACACCCGGCCATTAAAAACAAGCTGTCAATTCAATTTGTTACTTTCATCATCCCAAATATTGTTCTCCAGAAACTTGTAGAAAATATCCCAAATTTCCCGAAATTTGCCAAGTTTGTTTTTCTGTGATGTAGTTGATCTTTTCTAGAGCAAGATACGAAGTCACTCCTTTCAGCCATTGTGAAAGTCCACTGGTTGTGGGTTTCTTCCATGAATAGGCTATGCAACGTCTGGCTTTCAAAAAACAAATATTAAGCAGAGACCTTGCATTTTTGGAGGTTACAAAGTCCTTTGGATAAATGTTCAGAATACATAATTTAGGATCAAGGAGCACCTTTTTTCCAATAATCTGACTAATCAAATCCAGCACCTTCTTCCAGAAGCAGATTATCTGGGGGCACTCGCACATACAATGGAACAGGGACCCCTTTTAGTGATTACATTTAAAGCATGTTTCTGGAATGTTGGGGTTAAAGTGACGAAACCTGACTGGAGTAATGTACTGTCTGGTTATCCGCTTAGAATGAGTGTTCACTGACTGGGTTTGAACGAAGGAACAAGCTTCTGACCACTCTTTTTCTGACAGATTCTCATGCAAATCAGTTCTCCATGCTTGTAGCATGTTGTTTGATGACTCTTTGCATTTACTTGCAAACAATTTGTATGTAGCCCCCCGGTAAGCCTCAGACTCGCTCAGCTCGCTTTCGTCTAGGGGGAGCAGCCTTCAGCCCCGCCAAACGGGGAGATCAGGTCTGTGTGGATGCTGTGTGATGTACCCCACACCGCCAATTAACAGACAGTACGCCATATGCCATTAAATGATTACACTTTATAAGTATTTCTTGGTGATGGGTTAGTAGAAACAAATAGAATAAAGGTGCCAAGTCAGTAACTATCAGTTCGGTGCACACTCGTTGGAGCTCTTACAGAACCGGGTCCCCCTTCCTCCAATCAATGTCGTCTGAACTCCGCCAACCCACGAATGGGACCACCCTCGGTGATCCACCAAACACTCCACACGAGTCTGTCCTCGCCTCCTATCCTCGCTGAAGACCCTGGGCTGCGGACTCCCGCTCGGGGTCCGTGCCATTGCCCAGCTTACAGCATCTCTCTCCTCGTGTCTCCTCTCTCTGTCCCCATCACGCCTTCTGCCCAGAGCCCACGAAAAACAATAGCTTTCAGACATACAAGAAAGAATACCATCTATCCCAATTGGTTAGCAAATGAATACAATTCCTGTATCAGTAATTATAACCCAAAAAAGCTGCTCTAGAGAACCACTGTCTCAGCAGTTAACAGTACAGAGAAGCCATTTTATTAGCCTTAGCAAGTAACATAAAAGAAGAAAGCCTTACATGTATAATTCAGACACTTGTCCCCTAGCTTCAGATAATTTCAGAGTGATGTCTTCTAGGGTAAATAAAGGAGGGAGCTTCAAACTGTAACTTTGCCTGGACATAATAAAACTTTGCAACTAAAGGCATTTAAAAAAGTGTTTTGTTGGAATTCCATATGTGACCTTGAGTTCTTCAAAAGACATAAATGAATTGCCATTATAAAGATCAGACACCTTAGCTATGCCTCGGGGCGACCAAGTTTTAAAATTAGGATCCGCTCTGCTGGGCTGGAGCTATCATTACCAAAGATAGGAGTAAACTGGGATAACTGTGATGTCTCACCCATTTACGCAAGAGCACCGTGCCAAATCATTATTGTATTTTTTAAGAAAGGGATTTTAGATTGTGTGACCAGGTTTTTCTTATTTGCTGAATACATATATAGTTCTAGAGGGATATTGATCAACTGGGATTCCATTGAGACCCAAGGAGGGGAGTGATCCTTAACAAAATAAAACATTCCTGCTCTAATTTGGGCCGCCCAGAAATACCATATAAGATGTGGTAGCTGTAAGCCACCTCTATCATACGGCAGATATAACAGGAAAAGCCTGAGCCTTGGACATCTATTATTCCAGATGAAACTAGAAAAAAATTTCTTTAATAAATAAAAGAAAGAGTAAATAAGTACATAGGAATTGGATAATTATGTCTGCGGGCAGGAGCAAGCACGAACAAATTAGGATATAAACACCTGCAATGGTTGATACTTAGGGTTATATACAACATTTTGGACCAGTGGAAATGGTCCAGAAGGGTTATATGGAAACTATTATTACCATTTTTCTTAACAACTAATTCCATTACTTAGCCTAATTGGTTAGATTTACCACAGTACATAATTATCTATTTAAATGTTTATTTTCCTTTTGTATCATCTCAATGTGTACTTAAGAATGTATAAATAATTGTAGTTTTATACATATAAAAAAATGGAAAAGGTTATATGTGTGAAAAAAGTACATGATATTTGTGAATTCCTTATCCAAATAAAAATAAAATAAAAAAAAAATAAATAAAAGAAAGATGATGGAGGAGAAAGTGGGATAGATTGGAAAAGGTACAGGAACTTCAGTAAAATTGACATTTTTAGAATGTTTATGCGTCCAATCAAATTTATGAGCAATTTCGTCCATCTGTTTGTAAGTTGAATAACTGAGTCTGTGAGAGGTTTATAATTAGTTGGGATAATTTTATCAATAGTAGGAGTAATTTTAACACCCAAATAGGTAAACCCTGTTCTGACAAAATTACATCATCCATGTACAGGGCTATGCGATGTTCTACATCTCCTATAGTTATTCCTGCTATGTTAGCCTGTTTTCAAATTGGCATAGCAAGTGGCGCAATGGCCAGGATAAACAGGAGGGGAGATAGGGGACAGCCCTGTCTTGTTCCCCGTTGGAGTTTAAAAGATGCTGAAAAAAGCTCATTAGTTGAAACTTCAGCCTGTGGGTTAGAATACAGAAGCTGTATCTTAGAAGTTTTCCCCCTATTCCACTCCACTCTGTCAAAGGCTTTCTCGGCATCCAATGACAGAATAGCGCTATCAGAGCTTCCAGATTTTTCATAAAGTATATTAAGCACTCTTCGAATGTTGTGGAAGCCCTGCCTTCCCTTACAAATCCATTTTGGTCAGTGTGGACCATTTTTGGCAAGAGTGGCTCCAGCCTCCTAACTAATACCTTACAGAGAATTTTGAGATCATTGTTCAGATGTGAGATTGACCTATAAGATCCACAAAGGGATGGTGGTTTTCCAGGTTTTAACAGTAGTGTGATTGCTGCCATAATAAGAGAGGAGGGAAGGGATCCAGTGTCAAATGACTCCTGATACATATCAAGCAGAGGTGGTATTAGTTTAGTCTTAAAGATCTTATATATTTCAATCGGAATTTCCATTGGGCCCAGGAGTTTTCCCTCCCTTCATGTTAGTTATAGCTGCAGACAATTCTTTAGCCTCTAAGTTAAACTCCAGTGATGTCATGGACGTTTCATCTCGGGGTATAAGTTGTAACAAGTCGAGAAATTCCTTTTGTATTTGTGGAGCTGAATCTGAATATTCTGAGCTGTACAGATCTTGGTAAAATCTCAAAAAGATATTGTTTATTTCCTCTGCGACAACCGTTGTCACCCCCTCATCTGATTGTATGGAGTTTATTGCCCTTTCTGTTTGTGTCTGTTTGATGTGCAGGCCAAAGGCTCACTTATTATCATGTACAACTCTGAAATTTGTCTTCCCCAGATAGCCATGAAACAAAGAAAAAACATGAAAGTCATTGAATGGCATCCTGATCATCAGACCCCCCCCAAAACCACCCCTCCCTCCACACAGAAAATGGAACAACAACATCCCCAGCCCACCCCCCACACAAAAACCAACAGAACATTTTACCCCCAAACACCCTCCCCTCGCACAACAAAATGAAAAGAAACAGACAATATAAAAACAGAATATAAAATCCGTAAGTCTGACAAAGTCCGCAGTCCTTAAACAGTGGCCTAAACCTGATGGTCTAAACCAGGGGTTTCCACCCCTGCTTGGTTAATGGTCAATTAAAAAAAAGGTTGGGAGCCCCAAGTCTAAATTAAGACTACCCATGTCAGTGGGCTACAAGTATAATTGCTACTATCGCACATTTGCTTATGGTGCAAAAGGAAAGAAGATGTTCAAAGTTATTTCCGTCTTTAAACTAAAGTATCAATTTGATATAGGCAGTCATTTCCATTCTGCAAATCATCCATATGGAAGCATTGCTAATAGACTATAAAAACATTTTAGAATAAACCACCCACCAGCAGCCCCGCAAGCAGAGGCATGTACTCGATTATCGCAAGGCGCACTCTCCATTTGGCATCTTCTGCTAATTCTACAATGGCTGGCAGGAGAGACTGTGATAACTGGTGAATTCCAACAACTTCATTCACGCAGTCCAGATTGGAGATAATGTTCAAACGGACCTCAGGGCACTAGGAAGGAAAGGCAATTTTCTGAGTACAGCAAAGGTGAAAAACATTCATACTGCGAACGCTGTCTGACAAACACACTGGCGCTCCCCAGACTCTCTGCTTTCAAAGTATCATCTTGGACATTTATGAAATATTAATCTCACAAAAGAAATATGAATGCTACTTTCACACTTACAGTACTTAGGCACATGCACATCCAGCCAGGGTGCCAAAGACTTTTGCACAGAACTGTACTTGCCAACGTGCAGTGGAGAGCAAGTTTGTAAATCTGGCGGGAGCACAGGATGTTGGGAATGATGAGAGTGGAGCACCCACGGGAGGGGTGTGAGAGAGGTGGCTGAGGTGGACTGCCAGGGGCAGGAGGGGGTGGTGCGAGTGCAGACACACTCAGCCCTGAGAACACAAGCAAGGGCATTTGATTCCAAACAATTGGTCTATTGGTCATTACAGAATGTCTCTCTGGTGCTTTCCGCTCCCTTCCCCCTTTTCCCAACCAAAGAGTCAAAGGTTTGTTTATGATCAAAGCACGTATCCAAATACAACTCTGAAATTTGTCTTCTCCAGATAGCCACGAAGCAAAGAAAGAAGATGAAAGTCACTCAGAGAGAAGCATGAAACCTACACCTCCCCAGCCCTGGTACAAAAAATAATGGCATCCTGATCATCTGATCCCCAAAACTACCCCTCCCGCCACACATAAAATGGAACAGCAACATCGACCCCCCCCAATCCATCCCCCGCACGAAAAACTAACAGAGCATTTTACCCCCAAACACCCTCCCCTCACACAACAAAACGAAAAGAATAAGGCGATGAAAAAAACAGAATATAAAAACCCTAAATCTGAAAAAGTCCACAGTCCATAAACACAAATGCAGAACCACGATATCATCCTACGCTATCACCGACATTCACCAAAAGAGGGGGACAGGGACACAACTCCCCTCTCCCTGCCCCCTTCCCACTCTCAGTCCACATCAGAGACCCATATCAGACATCTGTGAGGTTTATCATCACTCACAGATGTCAAGAAATTTGATTTTTTTTTGCGGCAGCAGCACCACAGTGCAGTATATAAGAATTACTACAGGACCGTGCTAAACTCAGACACCCTAGCTATATACACCAGCCTAAGACTTTTGCACAGTACTATACATTATGGTCCAAGTTATGGTCACACGAGCAGTATGCCAGAAATTCGAGAGTCAGTTCACAGAAGTGAGTGCAGTTGCTTTTATTAAGGAGAAGGTGCTTGGAAGTTGAAAGTTTTGAAGGTAGTCAAGTCACCTGGACTAGATGGGCTACACCGCAGGGTTCTGAAAGAGGCAGCTGTAGAGATTGGGGAGGCATGAGTAATGATCTTTCAAGAGTCATTAGAATCTGGAATGGTTCCAGAGGACTGGAAATTTCCAAATGTCACTTCACTCTGAAGGGAGGGAGGCAAAAGACATGAAACTATAGGCCCTTCAGCCTGACTTCAGTGGTTGGGAAAATGTTGGGAGTCCATTATTAAGGACGAGGCTCCCAGTACTTGGAGGTGCATGGTTTCCTTAAGGGGAAATTACAGGCAGGATAGACAAGGGAGGGTCAGTGGATGTTGTTTACTTGGAGTTTGACAAGATGCCGCACATGAGACGCCTTAGCAAGTTAAGAGCCCATGGTATTACAGAAGATATCCTAGTAAAGATAGAAGCTTGGCTGACTGACGGGAGGCAAAGAATTGCAAATGAAAGGGGCCTTTTCTGGTTGACTGCAGGTGACTATTAGTGTTCCACAGGGGTTGGTATTGTGACCGTTTCTTTTCAAGCAGATGTCAATGATCTGGACAACGGAATTGATGGCTTGATGGTGACATTTGTGGATGATACCAAGATAGGTGGAGGGGCAGAGAGTCTGAAGAAGGACTTGATAGATTGGTAGAATAGCAAGGCAGTGGCAGTTGGAATATACTGTGGTGTCCGAAAGTGTTTCGAGTAGGTAGGATTCCTCAGCCTTGGGCGGCAGCCCGCTTAAGAAAAGGAAAACCCTGATTTTAAACCTCCACTGCCTTGCAGTCATGCCCACCCATGGGAAAGGCTTTGGGGGTAAACCCCTAAGGCAGTTTGATGTTGTTTGCAGCTTCACTCTGGCAACCTCTGCGATGACACTGGTGCCGAGCTGTATTGGCGCTTGCCCTTCCCTTCGACAACATGAGTGACGTGGAGAGGGGGAGCCTGCTGCATTGACAAGAGCCGGTCCTTCAAACCTACTTGCCCAGGAGAGGACACAGTCCACCAGAGGCACAAACCCATCATCCCCGGGATCGAAGGGTGCCTACTACCAGAAACGTATGGCCATGCACTTTGGTAGAAGGAGTAAAGACGTGTACTATTTTCCAAATGGGCAGACAATTCAGAAATCAGACGTGTAAAGGCAATTGGGAGACCTCGTGCAGGGTTCCCTAAACGTTATCTTGCAGGCTGAGTTGGTGGTACGGAAAGAAAATGGAATGTTGGCATTCATTTTGAGAGGACTAGAAAAAATATAAGGGTAATGCTGAAGCTTTATATGGCATTGGTCAGAACGCAGTTTGGGGTATAGTGAGCAGCTTTGGGCCCTTTATCTAAGATGTGCTGGTATTAGAGAGGGTTCACGAGGATGATCCTGGGAATGAAACAAACAAGAGGAGTGCTTGACGGCTCCGGCTTTGTCCTCGATGGAGTTCAGACGGGAAGGAAGAGGGGTGAATCTCATTGAAACTTATGGAATATTAAGAGGCCTAGAACAGGGAGGACGTTTCCTGTGACCAGAGAGCACTGCCTCAGAATACAGGGACGTCCATTTAGAACAGAGCTGAGAGGAAATTTCTTCAGTGAAAGGGCGGTGGATTTGTGCAATCCATCAACGCTGATGGCTGTGGAGGACGAGTCACTGGGTATATTTAACGTGGAGGCTGACCCGTCCTTGATTAGTCAGGGTGTTAAAGGTTACGGGGAAGAAGGCAGGAGAATGGGGCCGAGAGGGTAATAAGCCAGCCATGATGGAATGGCGAAGCAGACACGATGGGCTGAGTGGCCTAATTCTGTTCCTGAGTCTTAATTGTCCTTTATTGTCCGTTCACTCTCCCTGAGTGCAGGCGAGCTCCTCGGGAGGGCCATGGGAGGAAACAACGGTCATTTTGTGAAAAGCTGCATTTCACAAAAGAAAAACACTTGAATTTCTGCGTTTGAGAAATCTTTCTGCACCTTTGGCATAAATACATGCAAAATACTAATCACTATTAAATTATACAACAGTTCAAATCATGATTCGGCAGGCTTTTTTCTTGATTTCATTTCAAACTAACAAATAATTCAAGGCTTGAATTAACAGCTGACAATTTGAAGATGTACACTTGGAATCTGTCAGCTGTGCCTGGAAAATCGAGGCATTTCCGACATTTGGGGAATCTTCTGAGGTGTAGCACATGAAGGGAATCAAGTCTGCAGACGTTGAAAATCCAGAGCAACTCACCCAAAACGCTGGAGGAACTCAGCAGCTCAGGCAGCATCTATGGGAATGAGTAAACAGTCGGTGTTTCAGGCCGAGGCCTTTTATCGGGACTGTAAAGGGAGGCGGAAGATGCTGGGATATAAAGGTGAGGAGAGGGGAAGCAGGCCAGCTGGAAGGTGTTAGGTGAAGACAGGTGGGTGGGAAACGTCAATGGCTGGAGAAGAAAGAATCTGAGAGAGGAGAGGAGAAGAGAGTGGACCACAGGACAGGTGGAAGGAGGTGGGGACCCAGGGAGAAGTAATAGACAGGTGAGAAGTAAAAGCTCAGAGTGGGGAATTGAGGAAGGAGAGGGGAGGGGAGAGATTTTTCTTTACATATTTAAAAATAATTGTAATTCTGTAAAAATAATGAAAGAATGCAAATTTCCATATTAATTAAAAAATCCAGAATTTGCACATGCAGCAGTTTTGTTTAAGTTCACAACAAAATAAATAAGGAACATGATAGATGGAGAAATAACAGCTCCATCACACCATTAACCGATTGCCCTTTAATCCAATATGCACTGAGATTACAAACCAGCTCACATCACTGCTTCTAAAGAACGCACTGCACATTTGCTCTTATCTAAAGCTCTCAAGCTAAAAGAACAGTTGGAGAGACTCCGGTGGAAGAAACAGTTGTTATTCCATTCATGATTCAGAAAAACATAAGAAATCGGAGCAGGAGTAGGCCATCCGGCCCATCAAGCCTACCCCGCCATTCAGTAAGATCATGGCTGATCGGTCCTTAAACTCAGCTCCATCTACCTGCCTTTTCCCCATAACCCTTAATTCCCCTACTATCTAAAAATGTATATAACTGTATCTTAAATATATCTAGTGAAGAAGCCTCCACTGCTTCCCCGGCCAGAGAATTCCACAGATTCACCACTCTCTGGGAAAAACAGTTTCTCCTCATCTCTGTCCTAAATCTTCTCCCCTGAATCTTGAGGCAATGTCCCCTAGTTCTAGTCTCACCTACCAATGGAAATAACTTTCCTACTTCTATCTTATCTATCCATTTCAAAATTTTGTATGTTTCCCTAAGATATCCTCTCATTCTTCTGAATTCCAGAGAGTATAGTCCGAGGCAACTCAATCTCTCCTCATAGGTTAACCCCTTCATCTCTGGGATTAACTTGGTGAACCTCCTCTGCACTGCCTCCAAAGCCAATATATCCTTCCTCAAGTATAGAGACCAGAACTGCACACAGCACTCCAGGTACGGCCTCACCAGTACCCTGTAGAGTTGCAGCATGACCTCTCTGCTCTTGAATTCAATCCCATGAAATGATCAAATGAAAACCCAGACAGGTATCTCAGTCAACACGCACAAAATGCTGGAGGAACTCAGCAGGCCAGGCAGCACCTACAGAAACGTCGACTGTACTGTTCCCCATAGAAGCTGCCTGGCCTGCTGAGTCCCTTCAGCATTTTGTGTGTGTTGCTCGGATTTCCAGCATCTGCAGATTTTCTCTTGTTTGTCATTAGATATCTCAGTCATGATGCCATCCTGCTCCACGTTCTTATGATCCACCTGGTCAGTCACGGATCATTCTTAAATAATTTTGTTTACAGTTTGATATTCTAGTTTATATAAATCATGGAACAGAAGCGGCCCTATGACCCACAATGTTATACGTAAATTCCTAATCAAGTGGGCAATCTTATCTACACGATGTCCATATTCTTCCGTTTTCCTCACATTCGTGTGCTTATCTAAACGTCATTAAAAGTCCCCGATATATCTGCCTCTCCCATCACTCCAGGCAGCCAACACCATGTTAAAAAACCAGCAACACACACAAGATGCTGGAGGAACTCAGCAGGCCAGGCAGCACCTATGGAGAAAAGGACAGTCGACATTTCTGTCCAAAACCCTTCCGCAGAACTCAGCCCTTTGGGAGAGGGGGATGGGGAGGGAGTGGGAGAGGGGGGTGGGGAGGGAGTGGGAGAGGGGGATGGGGCGGGAGAGGGGACGGGAGAGGGGGCAAGATGTGACTTGTGCTTGGACATTGAGCTTTTCCAGTTACAAGCAGTTCAGAGTGATAAAACTTGAATTAAAAGGTGCCTGAATCCTCGTTTCAGGCCCACCCAAAATACTGAGGGACTTTTTCCTGAAGTGAATGAGATGAGTTGCTACATTAATTTTAGATAGACTGTATAACCAGCCAAGAATTTGAGAAGGCATATTACCTTAACATACGGCAAGATGTGACTTATTATGACAGTCTCCCTGCAATCTACTGGCAAGTTTTCACAGAAATCTGCAAGATAGAGTACTGCACGTTAGAGAGTTATTCTCAAACAAAACAATGGAGTCAGAGAAAAGTACAGCACAGAAATAGGTCCTTCAGCCCATCTATTCTGTGCCGATCCATTTAAATTGCCTACTCCCATCAACCTGCATCTGGACCATAGCCCTCAATACCACTACCATCTACGTACCCATCCAAACTTCTCTTAAACGTTGAAATCGAGCTTGCACGCACCACTTGCGCTGGCAGCTCGTTCCACACTCTCACCACACTGATAAATCAATAAAGTTTAACAGATTAAGCAATTGCTGAAAAGCATCTGCCTTAATATTTCTATCTTCTCAGAAGATAGTGGCAAGAGAAAACATACATTCTGAAGCACAATTTAAGTCGCACAAGGAAAAGCAAGGCCAGCACCTACAGTGTAAACATCAAGAGTCAGACAGCACAGGTTCAATTCTGGCACATCTGTACGGTCTCCCTGTGACGGTATGGGTTTCCTTCGAGTGCACATTTCATAAGTTAACTGGTCATTAACTGGTAAATCGTCCCGTGATTAGGTCAGGATTGAATTGGGGGATAGCTGGGCAGCGTGGCTTAGTGTACCTATTCTGCACTGTAATCTTACTCAATAGATATTCAGAGGTATCACATTGGCCCACTCCTCCTCTAAGTTGTTCTGGTGCAAATTAACTCCATGAGTTGGCATTAATGTACCAGCTACTGAAGATGACTGGCAAAGAACTTTGGCAGGCACATCACAATTCACTTGAAACATTTGATTTATGGAAACTGGCCAGGCCAAGACGACTGATGCTGCGATACTTATCCCGGCCAGCTCCACTTTGCATGAAGGTATGACTATCCATGACTAAACTACCACAATCTGAAAGGCTAAATATAACTCATGCATTCCTTTTCAAAACGCACGATTGGAGCCAGATTTTGTGGATGAAGTGGGTCCATCTGGGAAGCAACATCACAATATTTCTACCTTTGTCTACTAGCTTGCTTACTCGAAAGTAGGGAATCAAAGGAAGGGCCTCACGCTCAAGTGAATCTCCCTCTCTCCCCCGATGCTGTCGGCCGATGGTACCTGAGCATGCTTTAATCGAAGTAGATTTCGACTCATTCAGGTTTATGATGTGCTCAAGTTTCTAGTTCCAGTTTATCTCTCTATGTGATGATGCGCTTCTGCAGACACAATCGGTGGACAGTGGTGTGGCTGGGTGGCCCGACATCCACCCCAGTTTCTCTGATGAAAGATCCGATCAAGTGACACGTACATGAGAAAAGATGCAGCTTATTAGGCAGTCAATGATTCCTTAAGGTTGTCATGGCCAGGGGCGGTAATGGGGACAAGCTCCCACTACAGACTAAATGCTCCTCATGGCATGCACCTCAAACAGCCTCTCACACCAAGTCCAGCTCCTGGCCTTTGCATGTGGCTTACTGACAGCAGAAGGCAGGTCACTGACACTTTAAAACTGGTCACTTTGGTCAGATGGGGCTCATGGTTGGCAGCTCATCTAGGAGAAGGAAGACTCTGAGCTCAAACCTCCAATGCCTTGCGGCTATACTCACTCACAGGAGTAAACCCAGAGGGAAAAATCCAGAGCCGGATTCTCCGAGGCAGTCCTACGTTGAGTTCAACGCTGTCAACCCCTGCGACGCCACTGGTACCAAACTGTATCGGTCTCTGCCAATTCTTTGGATTCATCAGATGCGTGGAGAGGGGGAGCCTGCTACATGGGCAACAGCTTACTCTCCATATCATACTGCCCTGGCTTACGTATCACGTAGACAGCTGCACGTAACATCCATGGTGGACCCTGACCAACGGAGGGCCTCGGGTTAGGCAGTCAGTGGTATAAACATAAAGAACACCACTCACTCTTTTTCACAATCTCACAACCTTTCAAGACTCTGCACAAGCAATGAAGTGCAATTTGTAAGGAGCAGCCACCATCGAAACATGAAGTCAAGTGGCACACAATTCCTTTCCATTTGCTGTCATCCAGTTCTGGGATCAGATCAGGATGCCAAAGGGGAGGCATGCTGGCATGCTGTTCTCACTTGGAGAAGTGTCACCTGGGTATGTGGTACCACATTAAATAGAGTCATCGAAAAGCACAGCGCAGAAAAGGCCCTTTGGCCCCTCTCGTCCATTCTGAACAATTCAAACTGTCTACTCCCATCTGCCTGCACCAGGTCCATAACACCACCACCACCCCCATATCCCTACTATCCATGTACCTATTCAAACTTCTCTTAAATATTGAAATCAAAACTGCATGGTCCACTTGTGCTGGCAGCTCGTTCCACTCTCATGACCCTCTGTGTGAAGAAGTTTCCCCTCATGTTCCCCTTAAACTTGTCACCTTTCACTCTTAACCCATGACCTCTGGTTGTAGTCCAACCCAACCACAGTGGAAAAAACCTGCTTGCATTTATCCCATCTATACCCCCCCCATAATATTGTACCTCCATCAAATCTCCTCTCAATCTTCTGCATTCTGAAGAATACAGTCCTAACCTATTCAATCTTTCCTTCTAAGTCAGGTCCTCCAGACCAGGCAACATCTTTATACATTTTCTCTGCATTCTTTCAACCTTGTTTACATCTTTCACAGGAGTTCAAAGTTCAGGGGTGTCCAGGGAAGGGGTCGCACCTCTGGTGAAGGGGCTTGTCGTGTCCATTCCGGGGCAGCTCACTAACCTTTGCTCCCCACCGGACACTCATCTCTCCCCTGTGGCTGCAAGCAGCCATTTGCACGTGACAGCAGTCTCATACTCCGGTGAGATTCGGACAAGCCAGTCCTAGCACGCAAAGTCAGCCTCAGCGGACTGGGCGGGTGCGATCTACAGTAAAGCCCAACGGCCAGGAAGGTGGCTCTGCATCGCGCTGTGGAGAGCGAGGGGCATGAAAAGACACAGAAAGCGTCCTGGTCATCCACTGCAAACAAGAAGACTCCTGTTTCTTCTGGCGCTTGTTCATACCACTGGACCCGGACTTCTGAGGCCAAGAGAGTGGAACTGCCACAGTGCAAAGGCTTTTCCATTTTAAAAACTCTCCCGCACAGGTTTCCTGTCATCGTCGGACAAAATGTGCAACCACCATGCGTACTATACACAACCTTGACATTTGTCTCCTTACAGGCAGCCACAAAGCAAAGGAACCCAACAGAACCCATTAAAAACAGAAAACCACCAATCACACAATGCGCAGGAAAAAAAGACAAATTGTGCAGACAAGAAACGGAAGCAAATAATGTTCAGGACTGCACTGCAAAATGCCAGGTTGTACAGCTGGATCAAAGGCCTCGTCTCCACTAGGATTGTTACAGGCACAGATTGCAGTGTCATTGCCCAGAACGAGAGTCTATTACTAAAGTAATTGATAGTTGTTTCTGCTGCCAGAAAGTTGTCACTGTGCTTTACCAACAACATCTTAAACCGGATGGGAAAGACAAGAATGAGAATTCCCAACCAACCTTTAACTTTGTTGGCCCCAGCTGCTCGCACTTCAGCCTCACAATCTTTCAACAGGTTTTGGAAAGCAGGAACCAGATCATTTTCCGCAATTTCAGGACCCACGGTTTTCTGAAGCCTTAAAGGCAAGAGAAACCAAATGAGTAACAAAGATAGAGCGGGTTTCAATAGCAGCAATCTGTGCATTAACACGTGAACAGAGGAATCACAAAGACATCACCATCTTTCTTTTCCACACTCGTCTCGCTGCTGCCATCAGGTAGAAGGTACAGAACCCTCAGGACCCACACCACCAGGTTCAAGAACAGTTACTACCCCTCAACCATCAGGTAGAAGGTACAGGAGCCTCAGGACTCAAACCACCAGGTTCAAGAACAGGCACTACCCCTCAACCATCAGGTAGAAGGTGCAGGAGCCTCAGGACCCACACCACCAGGCTCAAGAACAGTTACTACCCCTCAACCATCAGGTAGAAGGTACAGGAGCCTCAGGACCCTCACCACCAGGTTCAAGAACAGTTACTACACTTCAACCATCAGGTTCTTGAACTACAGGGGATAAGTACACTTAATCAATTGAGATGTTCTCACAAGCAATGATCTTACTTTAATTACTCTTTATCTTTTTATTTCATACTCTTGTTATTTATTGCTATTTATTTATATTTGCATTTGTACTTTATCTTTTATTGATCCTGTTTACAGTTACTATTCTATAGAAATTGCTATGCCCACAGGAAAATGAATCTCAGGGTTGTATGTGGTGATATGTATGTACTCTGAAAATATGAACTTCAAAATTGAAAATCTGAACTGTACTTTAGCTATGGACTTCATTGCAAGATTAGTTTATATGTGGTCTTGAGCATAGAAAGTGCCTTCTGTTGTGGTCTGTCATTAGCAATGATAGCAGAACATTATAAATACAATAAACTCCGTACCGTTCTAATGCAATTGTTTTCCAATAATGGGTTGGTGCCAATTTCACAAGTGCTCTGGCAACCTTTATCTTGTTCTGGCATATTTCCCCGTCCTTTCCAGTCCTGATGAAAGGTCTTGGCCCAAAACATCCACTGCTTACTCACTTCCATAGATGCAGTCTGATCTGCTGAGTTCCCCCTGCATTTTGTGTGAACACTTTCCCACGAACTTTCCTTCAACTATCACTTTCTAGAATATTCCCCTTCTCCTCCACACCCCCCGCCCCCCGCCCCCCACGTTCTTATTCTGGCATCTTCCCCCTTCCTTTCTGGTCCTGATGAAGGGTCTTGGCGCAAAACACCGACTGTTTATTCACTTCATTAGATGCAGCCTGACCTGCTGAGTTCTTCCAGCATTTTTGTGTGTTACCTTATATGGAGCTTATTTTTGAACACGGGTTAGTTATCGTATAAAGACAGACAATATAAAGTCTTTGCCTGTTCCAAGGGTAACAATCCTAAGCTGACAAAATGGCTGTGTTTTCTGTGTGCTTTTGAACACTGGTCCATCTGTAATTTGCTTTAATTTTCGATCAGGTTTACAGTTTTGAATTATGTAATTTTATCATGGGTGGCAGGGTGGAAATACATCTTTACCAAGAGAGGTGTAAGGCGTTCCTTCCCTCCGCTAGCCTGCAGGTCACCCTTGGGCAAGGTGTAGCACCTGCTTAGCCAACCCCACCCCCCCAATCAGGGTCACGTGAAGCCATGGGGTAAGAGGAAAGAAACCCAGAGAAATGTTGCCATTGTGTTCAGATGTTTATCAATGAGTGGATACCTCATGCTCTGGTAAAGAAATAAATGAGTGGGGAGAAAAAGGGAATGTTTAGATAAATGGTGTCCATTTAGAAGCAGCAATCTTTAGTGTTACCCAGGTAAAACAGCTGTAATGATCTATCCTTGGTAAAATATCCACAGATAAACCAGCTGCTTCAGTACAGATTTTACACTTATACAGAACAGAAAGATTTAATCTCAATGCTTTGGGGTGGGACTGGAATTTCCTGGCCTTAAGAGAAGGAATTTTAAATTTTTAAAGAAAGGCAAAGTTGAGAAAATATTGTCGTTGATGGCTCTGAATCCGAAAGTATGGTACACAGACAACAACGTGAGCAATTGTAATCAGCTAGTTTCTCACGTCAAAAAAACTAAATAATGTTACTTAATTATTAAATAATGTTTCTTAATTGTTAAATAATGTTAACCTGATTGTTATTGTTTGCAATTAACCTATGGAGGCAATGTGCCTTTATTTTGAGGATTTGGATTACACTGTGGTGAGAAAAGCACGTTGATTTCAGTTGATCCGAGTGTTTTCCCAGGCTGGGAAAGTCTAAGACTAAAGGGCATAGATTTAATTGGAGACACAGAACAGAACAAGCTGTTCCGGCCCTGCAAACTGCACCGCCAGTAAGCCACCAACTTGTGCAACAATCTACAATGACCCTTTAACCTACTAACCGGAATGCTTTTGGACTGTGCGAGGAAACCGGAGCACCAGGAGGAAGCCTGAGGCAACAAGTTTTATACTGAGAACAAAGACCATCTGGTTCAAAAACTATAAACACACAGGAGATTCTGCAGATGCTGGAAACCCAGCACAAAATACTGGAGGAACTCAGCAGGCCAGGCAGCATCTATGGAAATGAAATAAACAGTCGATCTTTCGGGCCGAGACTGCTCTTCGGGACTATAAATCTGCCGATGACACAACTATTGTTGGCAGAATTTCAGATGGTGACAAGGAGCCGAAGAGGAGTGAGATAGATCAGCTGGTTGAGTGGTGTGGCAACAATCTGGCACTTTGTCAGTAAGACCAAGGAACTGATTGTGGACCACAGGAAGGTGAAGTTGAATCACAACCTCCCTACCCCATACCCGGTCTGTGTGAAGTCAGCAGTGGGAAGGAACCAGCAAGGTCCAGTCCATCAAAAGTTTTAAGCAGCATTTAATTAATGCACTACATCACAAAATTTACCACAACGACAGTAAGACCAAGGAACTGATTGTGGACGTCAGGAAGGGGAAGTCAAGGGAACACACGTCAGTCCTAATCAAGGGGACTGTGGAAAGGGTGAGTAGTTTCAAGTTCCTGAGTGGCAAAGTCTCTGAGGATCGTCCTGGCTTTTCGACCTTTCGCCTCATTTTTAAACAGAACTGAAGTTCCCCTTGATTTCCTCCAGTCAAAAGTGAAAAATATCAGTGTCATCAACCTGTGCACGTGCTGAATCCCCAGATCCCTGGCACTATACCAACAAGTTTGTTCTAAACCCCTGTCACAGGATTATCCTTCAGATACACTGAAAAAGATCTGAGCTCAATTCAGACCAACTTTGTTCTATTTCAGATCCATGTTTAAAAACAGGCTAATTAAATGAGTCTGGTAAGAAATCTCAGCACCTTTTGGCATGTCAGTCAATTAGCTTTTTATATTAAAAATACGCAGGTGCTTGATTTAATGATTTTTTAAAACTATATTAGAGGAACTAATCATGTTTTCATGACTTTTGACAGAATCAGAAGGGATTCCAGCTGGAACAGAAAACTTAAAGACTAGCTTTAAAACATAAATGCACCATATCATCATACCAAAGAGATGCACTTTGTGCTTTAGCAATAACACGTACCTCAGAAAATTTGTCTGCTACCACATAGTGAACACGCCAGGATTCATCGTCCACTGCCTGCCGGAGGGTCGGCATCACCAACGCTTCCAGGTCTTCCTGGGGCAGCAGCTGGGCTATGCTCACACAAGCCTGAACTGCCAACAGCCTCACTGAATCCTGTGAAAAAGATGTTCAAACCGGGTTTGAGCTGGTTCTTCATTAAAAAACAAAATTAATTTACTGAAGTTAACATTAGGAAGAACTAATCTCATCAAAAAAATCATAAAAATAAATACTGACAATATAACAATTGATTCCCGGATGATATCCGTCAGATCACCTAGAAAGTAGCAACAGGATTCATTACTTTGCAATGTGTGCTGGAATCTTCCCAGGATACAAGTACTGGAGTGTATCAACATGCAACCTTTGATGGAAGCATTCCTTGGATCAGTATATTAGCAAATGTCATGACAGAGCAAAATTTATTGATGAATCAATTTTCTTTCTCCTGCTCTTGAAGCACCACTCTCTGCTGAGTGAATCTCCAAGCTAATCACCCAAGTGGTCACTTTTCACCGTAGGATGTAGGAGCTGAATTAGGCCATTTGGCCCATCGAGTCTGCCCTGCCATTTCATCATGGTTGATCCATTTCGCCTTCAGCCCAATCTCCTGCCCTCTCCCCATATCCCTTCATAGAAACACGGAAGTCTACAGCACTTTACAGGCCATCCGGCCCCAAAGTTGCGTCGACCAAGTAACCTACTCGAGAAACTGCCTAGAATTTCCCTACCACATAGCCCTCTATTTTTCTAAGCTTCATGTACCTATCTAAGAGTCTCTTAAAATACCCTACTGTATCCATCTCTACCACCTTTGTTGTCAGTGCATTCCACACACCCAGCACGCTCTAGTTGAGAAAATTCCCTCTGACGTCCCCCTTATACCTACTTTCAAGCACCTTAAAACTATGCCCCCTCATGTTAGCCATTTCAGCCCTGGGAAAAAGCCGCCGGCTATCCACACGATTAATGCCTCTCATCGTCTTATACGCTTCAACCAGGTCACTTCTCATGCCCTGACTAATCAAGAATCTATCAACCTCTCTGCCCTGAAGATACCCAATGACTTCTCCTCTGTGACAATGAATTCCACAGATTCTCTGGATAAGGAAATCCTTCCTCATCTCCATTCTAAATGGACAAACCTCTGTTCTGAGATTGCTTCCTCTGGTCTTAGGCTGTCCCACCATAGAAAACATCCTCCCCATATCCACTCTAGAGGCCTTTCAGTATTTGACAGGTTGCAATGAGATTCCTCCCCCTCATTCTTCTGAATTCAAATGAGTACAGGCACAGAGCCATCGAATGCTCCTCGTACGACAAGCCTTTCAATCCTGGAATCAGTTTCGTGACCCTCCTTTGAACCCACTCCTGTCTTGGCACACCCTTTGTTAGATAAGGGGCCCAAAACTACCTTCAATATTCCAAGTGAAGCCTTATAAAATGTGAACATTGCATCCTTGTTTTGATACGCTAGCCATCATTGGTGGGGTCTGAACCTGGAACAAGTGTGAACATCTCTTTGGCTACAGATGTGAAGGTTTATTTCCAGGAGTCACTGGACAGTAACCAGAAGAGAAGCTTACTCAACACCAAGGAGCACACGTCCAACCGTTAACCAGAAGCTAGGTGAGGGTCAAAGTTTCCATCCCAGCTCCCCTTCAGCGTACCATTTCTGTACGACTCTGGCTCCTTAGTACACAAGGATACTGCGGACTGCGTCAAGCCTTTTGCCCGGGATACTTTAGGTTGGAGGAATATGAAAGGACACACACTGATTAAACAGTTCACTCTTCAGGCAAAAGCCTCAAGATAACCACCTTCTTGGAGGAGCATCTCCAGCTGGAGTACTGGAATGGTGTAATCATGCCGATAGATTGACAGGCACTGCTTCCATCTGCTGTGGACAAAGGAACTTTATAAAGCAGAGGCTCCCAACCTGGGGCCCCTCGGTTGATGGTAGGGGGTCGATGACGTAAAAGAGGGTTGTGAACCCCGGTTACAAAGGTGAACAGATGGTGCAGACTACAACAACAGAAACTTTGCAAGCAGGAAGTGGCATTAACAAGGCGTAGCATATTGAGTACATGGACGTATTAACCGGATGCAACTCAGTTCTTTGCCACGGACACACCATCCGTACTAATCTTTCCCACTTCCAGCTCATCCATACAGTAAAATGCAAGCGGTAATGTTGGGGGGGAGGTGTGAAATCATGCAATTGCTCCAGTGAGCGGAATGACAGACAGCCTGTGACCGGAATGAGCCAAGTGCTCTCCGTTATTTCACACACTGCCATGACGTGTGGGATACAGAGGCTCCTCAGTACAAGCAATTGATACACATGTGACTTAAAGCCAAGGTGACAGCAGCAGCTTCAGCAAGATAAATCACGACAAGCCATGGGGAATAAGATCACCTTTCTTCACTATAATCCACGCTTCCCTCATCCACGTCACCTGCATTCCCACCCCACAAGCCTTTCCAGCGCCTCAGTGTCTGTAGCCCCCACCACCCACAATAGACTCCTAGACTAATCTCAATCCTCCGCTATCTGCAAGAGGTCTCTGCCACTAATCACACCCCGCTTCCCCCACCCCACCCTTCAGGGTTCCACGCCACTCATTCATCCTCGCCGCTCTCCCCGAAAGCAAGACAAGGTCTACACTCGCCCATTTGCCTCCGTTCAGGGCTGCAAACAGTTCTTGCAGGCTAAGCGGTGCTTTCCTCTCGGGGCTATTCGCTGTATCTGGAGCTCCTGCCGTGGCCTCCTCGACATCGGAGGACCAACACAGATGGGGTTGGGGGTGGGGGGGGGCGCTTCTTCATCGAGCACCTTCTCTGGGTCCACTGAGACTGCCGGGGTATCCCAATGGCCACCCACTTCAATTCGACTTCCCGCTGCCACCCCAGTATCTGCTCTACAACTACATACCTGCTCATCAGAAGCCAGGGAAGTGAAGAGGGGTATAATGTCACTTTTCAAAAACTCCAGCTCCACAACCTTTGCAAATTCACCCAACTTTGATGCTGCTGCCTGGCGGACCACTGGTGTGTCATCTGAGCACAAGCTGTGGAAAAGTCTGCAGAAAAAATAAAATTAAAGGTCACATAGGAGTAGTCGCCCATTGATGCAGAACTTAACAATTCGCAAGCAGAAATACAAGCACTAAAAATTGACATTTTTGCAATTAATGTTTCTAAATCAGAAGCTACTAAAATATTTTGCTAAACCCATCATCATTATGTGCTGCGTCATATGCTATGGGTGGTCACAGTCTTTCCATGACCCTGATTGTTCTCCGTAAAGTTTTCTACAGAAGTGGTTTGACATTTCCGCCTTCTGGGCAGTGTGTGTCTTTACAAGGTGGGTGACCCCCAGCCCATTATCAATACACTTCAGAAACTGTCTACCTGGCGTCAGGTGTCGCATAACCGGGACTTGTGGTCTGCACCGGCTGCTCATCCACCACCTGATCCCATGGCTTCACCTGACCCTGATCGGGGGGGGGGGGGCGGTCGGGGGGGGGGGGGGTCGGTGGTATCTAAGCAGGAGCTACACCTTGCCCAAGGGTGGCCTGCAGACCAGCAGAAGGAAGCCTTACACCTCCTTTGGTAGAGACGCATCTCCACCACACCACCCATAAATCCAATATTTGTGGTATTCAGATTTTATCCTGAGAAATACTTCAAGATAGCAACAGAATATAGAAATTTACTGCACATTACAGGCCCTTCAACCCACAAAGTTGTGCCGACCACGTAACCTACTCTAGAAGCTGCCCAGAATTTCCCCACCATACAGCCCTCTCTTTTTCTGAAACAACTGACTGTATCTGAAAGTTTACACAAATGACACCACAAAAAATTTTAATTCAGGGAGTAAAGCGGCTGGAAGTGAACCCCAGATGTGAGACTCCTGCACTTGGAGCAGAACAGAGCCATTGGTTGTGGACTGCAGGGGCACACAGTTACCAAAGCAACTTTCTCGTCCGACAAAACTCAAACACCTCCGAACAAGTGAAATCCTCTGCGCGCCAGATTAATCAAAATGGCCCTGAAGCAGAGCAACAGGCTTGACAAGACACGGCTCTCAAAAAGAGCACGCCTTTGTAAATGACAAGGCCACTTCAACCCCACAGCCGAGAGTAAGCGATGAGCACCACTCGACTATGATGCACCTCGGCTTTTGCTCCTTCCTCACTAAAAACACACAAAAAACCTTCAGTTTATGTCATTAAAAACAAAAATGCCACACTTTCTGTGCTATTTTGGGGCTGATTATTCTCTAAACTAGAAACTTCTACCCACTCAGTTAAAACAAGGTCCTGTCCACCATGGTGGTAGCATCTTATCGCCAATAAAACCAAATTATACTGAAATTGGGTGGCAGGAAGGAAATACGTCCCTGCCAAAGGAGGTGTAAGGCACTCCTTCCCTCCACTAGCCTGCAGGTCACCCTAGGGCAAGGTGTAGCACCCGCTTAGCCTCCCCGATCAGGACTACGTGAAGCCGTGGGAGCAGGTGGTGGACGGTTGTATGAGCAGCAGGTGCAGATCTCAACTCCTGACACTGACACCAGGCAGACAGTCTCGGAAGCGTATTGATAATGGGCTGGGGGTCACCCGTCTTGTAAAGACACACGCTGCCCAGAAAGAAGGCGATGGCAAACCACTTCTGTAGAAAACTTCGCCAAGAACAATCGTGTCCACGGAAAGACCCACGATCGCCCACACCATACCACACGGTACATAATGAGCGATACTACAGGATGTAGATTTTCTACAATAATACTGTAATATTCCTAGCTAACTTCAATCATGTTCATCTCCAGCATTCCAAGGGAGGAAAGTACTTACTGACGCAGCTCGGCCTTTACAGAACTGGATACCCGAGGGTAGCAGACGCTGAAAAGGCTGCATGCCGAAGTCCTGGACGTGAACCAGTCACCACAAGTCAGGCGCTTGACCAGTGGCACAAAGTGGACTTCTAGGTCTGCAGGAGAGTGCTCGTGGGAGATGGCTCGCAGTGAATCGATGGCTTTATCTCGTACTACCGATTTTTCCACCGTTGCCAGGTTCTCCAAGGGAGGCTGATTAGTGGGAAAGAATTAAACTGAAACACATCTTCTTTTTACTCTACTTCTAAGGTACACAATATTTAGAAACAATCTTTAAGATAAATTCTTAAATTGCTGAGAATTAGGAATTCTCATAAAGAAAATGAGACAGAGAAACATTTAAAGGCAGAAGAATATAGAGCCATGCTGGAGGACAAAACACAAACTATCAAAAACTGTATAAATCAAAGGACATATTTTCTCAATCACAGAAATTCCCAAGGTTCCTAATCAGAAAACACTGTACTAATATTAAATAAATGGAGCAATCAATAGTGCATTAGGTTGTCTCTCCCCAGTTATAAGAGACAAAGGCGCCGCTCTTAAAATTATCAATTCGTGCACAAAAATTGTTGGAGCTCACGCATCTGGTGTTCTTTCATAAACGACCTCCGCAGAACCGCCAGCAACCTCCGGACCATCGAATTCCCATATACGCCGTCCTGTGACCACCGAGCGCTCCCCACACTTGTCCTTCCTCTTCCCTCACCTCACCAGAAAGCCTGTGTACCAACTCGGTTTCCAAACATACAAGATAGAATAACATGTCTCCCATTGGTTAGTTCCCTGTTATCTGTAGTTATAACCCAAACATCACAGCTACAGGGAAACCATTACATCAGCAGTTAGCATTGCAGGGAAGACATTACATTCGCCTTAACAGTTAACATTACAGAGAAGCCATTTTAATAGCCTTAGCAGTTAACATTACTGAGAACCATACATACATACTATTTATTATAAATTGCACATTTAGACGGAGACGTAACATAAAGATTTTTACTCGTGTATATGAAGGATGTTGGTAATAAAGTCAATTCAATCGAGCTCGCATCCACTACTTGTGCTGGCAGCTCATTCCACACTCTCACCACCTTCTGAGTGAAGAAATTCCCCCTCATGTTCCCCTTAAACCTCTCACCTTTCACCCTTAAACCATGGCCTCTGGTTGTTGTCTCACCCAACCTCAGTGGAAAAAGTCTGCTTGCATTTACCCTAGATCCCTCATACCTCTGTCAAATCTCCTCTCAATCTTCTATGTTCCAAGCAATAAGGGCCTAACCTATTCAATCTTCCCTCATAACTCAGGTCCTCCAGTCCTGGCACCATCCTTATAAACCTTCTCTGTACTCTTTCAACTTTACTGACATCTTTCCTGTGGGTAGGCAGCTGAAAGTGCACGCAACACTCCAAATTAGGTCTTACTACTGTCTTATAGAATTTCAACATAACATCCAAACTTACCTTGATTTATGAAGGCCAAGGTGCCAGAAGCTTTCTTCATGACCATATTTACCCATGGTACCACTTTCAGTGAATTATGGTCCTGTATTCATGGAAATGGGTGTCCAAAGCAGAGGCTTGGCATCTGTAGAAAGAGAAACCATTTACTGACTGGGCTCAGGACTTGTGCTGATGAGAATAATGTTGTGCGGTGCCCAGTGGAGTGGCCAGTGTTATTACTCAACCTCATCAACTGTACTAATGAATTATGCCTGTACTATATAGCCTACTGTATAACATGGGACTATTTTATGTCGTAGTAACGCGTTATTGAGCATGCGCTATTAGGCGCGTATTGATCTGTATATCTGTGTTCAGTTCGGGTTCCGTCAGTGAGAAAAACCCTGTTAACTTGGCTCCAGTCTCCAGCATTTTTATTTATCGTTTTATTGTGTAACCCGGCCACATACACAACAATGCCCAAGCAAGAAATGGATTGAATCGCTAAATCATGAGATCCAATCTTTCTATCACAACAATAACCTCACTCTGCTCTGGAAGTAATGCTTTCTGCTATGGGTTTCTGTTCTGTTCGCCATTACCTGCATTTAATTGTTACAAGGGGCACTTAGTGGTGTATTTTTGATTGCAGCATAGTTTAAGCAAAATATCTTTTTTTTTCCATAATTCTGTTCAGGGTTGGATGGCATTGATCAATTTCATTTCTTTCCTTTCCCCAGTCACGGTTGAACAACATAAAGCAACTGTCCACAACTGCCTTGGCCTTGGGGGTAGAGCGTACCCGGAATGAGCTGCTCCCACTTCTGACTGGTAGGTACAAAGCTGCGTGTGGTTGGGCTGCCTCTCAGAGTCGCCTTGCCACTGATTTCTCGTCTCGATGCAGACACCATTTTCGATGAAGACGAGGCACTGCTGGCATTAGCGGAGCAACTAGGGAGCTTCACGGTGCTCGTTGGCGGACCGGAGTCTGTTCACTGTTTGCTGGTAAGAGCGGACGTACATTTACAAAGCACTGCTCAAGACGGACACGCGGTTAATGCCATTGAAGTGGTATTAATGTCTTAATAAAGGTTAATTTCCAGAAGATGATTCTCAAAGCAGCAGGGTTCCACAGGCAATGATAAAGTAAATGACTTAATAATGAGTCATAGAAAAGTTCAGCACATGTTCCCCTTAAACATTTCACCTTTCACCCTTAACCCATGACCTCTAGCTGCAGTCTCATCCAACCTCAGTGGACAATGACTGCTTGCATTTACCCTATCTAAACCCCTCATAATCTTGTCTCCTTCTGTCATATCTCTTTGCAATCTTCTATGTGCCAAGTTAAAAAGAAGTCCTAACATATTCAATCTTTCCATATAACTCAGGTCCTCCAAACCCGGCAATGGCCGTGTAATCTTTCTTTGTTATGATGGGTTGCCTGAATGAAGGGTAAACGGACACATACAGAACCCTCTCTGCTTTTATTGTTTGCAATAAAATCTTTGAGGCAGATGAGGCTTTGTGCCACCCCAACACATTTGTAGGCACGAGAAAGTCTGCAGATGCTGGAAATCCAAAGCAACTCTCACAAAACGCTGGAGAAACTCAGCAGCTCAGGCAGCGTCTGTGGAAAAGAGTAAGCGGTCGATGTTTCTGGCTGAGACCCTTCTTCAGGACCTGGTTGAAATATTGGAGGGGTGTATCATTGAGAATTGCTACAGTGAAGTGTAGTTACTCTACCCCTGATCCAGGTTCACCCGCGCAGCCTGTTGGAAAACCGACACGGACTGATACCGTCCCCCGAACACTGAAACCTCTGCTCTGTATTGACCAAATATACGTTCAACATGAGCCCAACCGGGGGAAACAAAACACAGATTTTAATGCCCAGATGCAATGGTCCTATGCATTAAATATTTATTTAAAATAACATACTTGTATTGTTTTTAAATACCCGTAATGGGGAACAAGATTCTGAAATTAAATAACGAGAGCCTCAGGCTATTACAGGGAATAGATCAAATTAAAATGATTTTCAGTGATCAGTTCATCATAGGACAATTCAGAATTAAAACAATGAAATTAATTTATGAAACCACCAAAGTAGCTCGATCAATGAGGTTTAACCAGGATGCTGCCTGCTTTAGAGGAAGTGCTGCAACTTTATCAGACTCTGGGTGGGCCACGTCTGGAGTATTGCATGCAGTTCTGATTGTCCCACTATAGGAAAGATGTTGGGGCTTTGGGGTCGATGCGGAAGAGGTTCGCCAGAATGTTGCCTGGTTTAGAGGACATGTGATCATGAGAGCTGGATAAACTTATGTTGCTTTCTCTAAAGCGCTGGAGGCCGAGGGGAGATCTGCTAGAGGTTTGTAAGATTATGAGGAGCATGTGCATAGATAAAGTAGAGAGGAGTATCTGTTTCCCAGGATTTAAATGTCTAATACCAGAGGTATGCATTAAAGGTGAGAGTGGGTAGGTAGGTTCAAGGGGGATGTGAGGGGTAAGTTTTTTTACCATCAGAGTGGTGGATGCCTGGAATACATTGACTGGTATGATGGTAGATGCTTTTCAGAGACTTTTGGATAGGCACAAGGGTATGAGAACGATGGAGGGAGATGGACATTGTGTAGGTAGGAGGGATTAGGTCTTGGTGGTTTTTGATTTTCTTTTTAGCTGGTTCAGCACAACATTGTGGGCCGAATGGCCTGTTTCTGTACTGTACTGTTCCATGTTTTACTTTATTGTTTGCAGTTGTTCCAAATTAGACATTCCAGCGTCAGTATGTTGCATATAGAGTGTGTACGTTCTTTTTGTATTGATACTCCTTTCAAAACTGTTTTCTTTTTGTGTAAAATTACCTGCGAGTACAGGCAGAGAATTCTTAAAGCATTTACGTCAGGAATCCAATTTGCTCATGTGTGGGTGGGGGCTGTATATAAAATAACACAAACTCTTAGCAGTTTTTCGTGAAGAACGCTGAGATGGCGTGGCTTTGTATTACAGAAAATAGCAATTCAGAAACGTTTTCTTGGAGCCCCTGTGATGCCTGCAATTCTAAACTGAAACGTGGGCACAGTTGTTGTTTGAATAGTTCTATAAGATATAGGTGCAGAGTTAGGCTATTTGGCCCATCGATCCATTTTCCCCTCTCAGCCCCAATATCCTGCCTTCTCCCTGTATCCTTCCATGCTGCGATTAATCAAGAGTCTTATCAATTTGTCTTTCAATCATGGCTGATCCTTTTTTCCCCTCCTCTGCCCCACTCCCCAGTCTTCTCCCAGTAACCTTTGATGCCATGAACCTATCAAGAACCTATCAATCTCTGCCTTAAATATACCCAATGACTTGTCCTCCACAGCCACCTGTGGCAGAGAATTCCACATATTCACCACCCTCTGGCTAAAGAAATTCCTCATCATTTTCATTCTAAAAGGATATCCCTCTATTCTGGGGCTGTGTCCTCTAGCCTTAGACTCCCCTGCCATAGGAAACATCCTCTCCACGTCCACTCTATTCAGACCTTCCAACATTTGATAGGTTTCAATGAGGTCTCTTCTCATTCTTCTGAACTCCAGCGAGTACAGGCCCAGAGCCATCTAACTCTCCTCACGTGACAAGCCTTCCATTCCCAGTATTATTTTTGTGAACCTCCTTTAAACTCTGCACAATGTCAGCACCTCCTTTCTTAGATGAGGGGCCCAAATCTCCTCATAATACTCTAAATGATGCCTCACCAATACATTATAAAACCTTAACATTACATCCCTGCTTTTATATTCTAGTCCTCTCGAAATGACTGCTAACATTGCATTTGCCTTCCTCAGCCTGCAAGTTAACCTTCAGTGAATGCTGCACGAGGACTCCCAAGTCCCTTTGCACCTCGGATTCTTGAATTTTCTCCCAATTTAGAATGTAGTTTACACTTTTATTTCTTCTAACAAAGTGGATGACCATGGACTTCCCTCAAACTTTGGCAAAATTATTATGACAGGCAGCTTCATGTTTATTTGCATATTAAAACCTCATAGGATGAGCAATTATTGGTACTTAATTTGAAGATGAAATAGTAATTACTGATAATTAAGAGCATGACAGTGTAATTTCCATTTAATATTAGTACAGTGTTTTCTGGTTAGGAACCTTGGGAATTTCTGTGATTGAGAAAATATGTCCTTTGATTTATACAGTTTTTGATAGTTTGTGTTTTGTCCTCCAGCATGGCTCTATATTCTTCTGCCTTTAAATGTTTCTCTGTCTCATGTTCTTTATGAGAATTCCTAATTCTCAGCAATTTAAGAATTTATCTTAAAGATTGTTTCTAAATATTGTGTTTCTTAGAAGTAGAGTAAAAAGAAGATGTGTTTCAGTTTAATTCTTTCCCACTAATCAGCCTCCCTTGGAGAACCTGGCAACGGTGGAAAAATCGGTAGTACGAAATAAAGCCATCGATTCACTGCGAGCCATCTCACACGAGCACTCTCCTGCAGACCTAGAAGTCCACTTTGTGCCACTGGTCAAGCGCCTGACTTGTGGTGACTGGTTCACGTCCAGGACTTCGGCATGCAGCCTTTTCAGTGTCTGCTACCCTCGGGTATCCAGCTGTGTAAAGACCGAGCTGCGTCAGTAAGTACTTTCCTCCCTTGGAATGCTGCAGATGAACATGATAGAAGTTAGCTAGGAATATTACAGTATTATTGTAGAAAATCTACATCCTGTAGTATCGCTCATTATGTACCGAGTTGTATGGTGTGGGCGATCGTGGGTCTTTCAGTGGACACGATTGTTCTTGGCGAAGTTTTCTACACAAGTGGTTTGCCATCGCCTTCTTTCTGGGCAGCGTGTGTCTTTACAAGACGGGTGACCCCCAGCCCATTATCAATATGCTTCCGAGACTGTCTGCCTGGTGTCAGTGTCAGGAGTTGACATCTGCACCTGCTGCTCATACAACCGTCCACCACCTGCTCCCACGGCTTCACGTAGCCCTGATCGGGGAGGCTAAGCGGGTGCTACACCTTGCCCTAGGGTGACCTGCAGGCTAGTGGAGGGAAGGAGTGCCTTACACCTCCTTTGGCAGGGACGTATTTCCTTCCTGCCACCCAATTTCGGAAAAATTTGGTTTTATTGGCGATAAGATGCTACCACCATGGTGGACGGGACCTTGTTTTAACTGAGTGGGTAGAAGTTTCTAGTTTAGAGAATAATCAGCCCCAAAATAGCACAGAAAGTGCGGCATTTTTGTTTTTAATGACATAAACTGAAGGTTTTTTGTGTGTTTTTAGTGAGGAAGGAGCAAAAGCCGAGGTGCATCATAGTCGAGTGGTGCTCATCGCTTACTCTCGGCTGTGGGGTTGAAGTGGCCTTGTCATTTACAAAGGCGTGCTCTTTTTGAGAGCCGTGTCTTGTCAAGCCTGTTGCTCTGCTTCAGGGCCATTTTGATTCATCTGGCGCGCAGAGGATTTCACTTGTTCGGAGGTGTTTGAGTTTTGTCGGACGAGAAGGTTGCTTTGGTAACTGTGTGCCCCTGCAGTCCACAACCAATGGCTCTGTTCTGCTCCAAGTGCAGGAGTCTCACATCTGGGGTTCACTTCCAGCCGCTTTACTCCCTGAATTAAAATTTTTTGTGGTGTCATTTGTGTAAACTTTCAGACACAGTCAGTTGTTTCAGAAAAAGACAGGGCTGTATGGTGGGGAAATTCTAGGCAGCTTCTAGAGTAGGTTACGTGGTCAGCACAACATTGTGGGCTGAAGGGTCTGTAATGTGCAGTAAATTTCTATATTCTGTTGCTATCTTGAAGTATTTCTCAGGATAAAATCTGAATACCACAAATATTGGATTTTTGGGTGGTGTGGTGGAGATGCGTCTCTACCAAAGGAGGTGTAAGGCTTCCTTCTGCTGGTCTGCAGGCCACCCTTGGGCAAGGTGTAGCTCCTGCTTCGATACCATCAACCCCTCCCCACCGCCCCCGCCCCGATCAGGGTCAGGTGAAGCCATGGGATCAGGTGGTGGATGAGCAGCCGGTGCAGATCACAAGTCCCGGTTATGCGACCCCTGACGCCAGGTAGACAGTTTCTGAAGTGTATTGATAATGGGCTGGGGGTCACCCACCTTGTAAAGACACACACTGCCCAGAAGGCGGAAATGACAAACCACTTCTGTAGAAAACTTTACGGAGAACAATCAGGGTCATGGAAAGACTGTGACCACCCATAGCATATGACACAGCACATGATGATGGGTTTAGCAAAATATTTTAGTAGCTTCTGATTTAGAAACATTAATTGCAAAAATGTCAATTTTTAGTGCTTGTATTTCTGCTTGCAAATTGTTAAGTTCTGCATCAATGGGCGACTACTCCACTGGAGCAATTGCATGATTTCACACCTCCCCCCACCCGCCCCCCCACATTACCGCTTGCATTTTACTGTATGGATGAGCTGGAGGTGGGAAAGATTAGTACGGATGGTGTGTCCGTGGCAAAGAACTGAGTTGCGTCTGGTTAATATGTCTACGTACTCAATATGCTGCACCTTGTTAATGCTACTTCCTGCTTGCAAACTTTCTGTTGTCGTAGTCTGCACCATCTGTTCACCTTTGTAACTGGGGTTCACAACCCTCTTTTACGCCATCGACCCCCTACCATCAACCGAGGGGCCCCAGGTTGGGAGCCCCTGCTTTATAAAGTTCCTTTGTCCACAGCAGATGGAAGCAGTGCCTGTCAATCTATCGGCATGATTACACCATTCCAGTACTCCAGCTGGAGATGCTCCTCCAAGAAGGTGGTTATCTTGAGGCTTTTGCCTGAAGAGCGAACTGTTTAATCAGTGTGTGTCCTTTCATATTCCTCCAACCTAAAGTATCCCGGGCAAAAGGCTTGACGCAGTCTGCAGTATACTCGTGTACTAAGGAGCCAGAGTCGTACAGAAATGGTACGCTGAAGGGGAGCTGGGATGGACACTTTGACCCTCACCTAGCTTCTGGTTAACGGTTGGACGTGTGCTCCTTGGTGTTGAGTAAGCTTCTCTTCTGGTTACTGTCCAGTGACTCCTGGAAATAAACCTTCACATCTGTAGCCAAGGAGATGTTCACACTTGCTCCAGGTTCAGACCCCACCAATGATGGCTAGCATATGAAAACAAGGATGTAATGTTCACATTTTATAAGGCTTCACTTGGAATATTGAAGGTAGTTTTGGGCCCCTTATCTAACAAAGGGTGTGCCAAGACAGGAGTGGGTACAAAGGAGGGTCACGAAACTGATTCCAGGATTGAAAGGCTTGTCGTACAAGGAGCATTCGATGGCTCTGTGCCTGTACTCATTTGAATTCAGAAGAATGAGGGGGAGGGATCTCATTGTAACCTGTCAAATACTGAAAGGCCTCTAGAGTGGATATGGGGAGGATGTTTTCTATGGTGGAACAGCCTAAGACCAGAGGAAGCAATCTCAGAGCAGAGGTTTATCCAATTAGAATGGAGATGAGGAAGGATTTCCTTATCCAGAGAACCTGTGGAATTCATTGTCACAGAGGCAAAGTCATTGGGTATATTCAGGGCAGAGAGTTTGATAGATTCTTGATTAGTCAGGGCATGAGAAGTGACCTGGTTGAAGCGTGTAAGATGATGAGAGGTATTAATCGTGTGGATAGCCGGAGGCTTTTTCCCAGGGCTGAAATGGCTAACATGAGGGGGCATAGTTTTAAGGTGCTTGAAAGTAGGTATAAGGGAGACATCAGAGGTAAGTTTCTCACCTAGAGAGTGGTGGGTGTGTGGAATGCACTGACAACAAAGGTGGTAGAGATGGATACAGTAGGGTTTTTTAAGAGACTCTTAGATAGGTACATGGAGCTTAGAAAAATAGAGGGCTATGCGGTAGGGAAATTCTAGGCAGTTTCTCGAGTAGGTTACTTGGTCTGCACAACTTTGGGGCCGGATGGCCTGTAAGGTGCTGTAGATTTCCATGTTTCGATGAAGGGATATGGGGAGAGGGCAGGAGATTGAGCTGAAGGTGAAATGGATCAACCATGATGAAATGGCAGAGCAGACTCGATGGGCCAAATGGCCTAATTCAGCTCCTACATCCTACGGTGAAAAGTGACCACTTGGGTGATTAGCTTGGAGATTCACTCAGCAGAGAGTGGTGCTTCAAGAGCAGGAGAAAGAAAATTGATTCATCAATAAATTTTGCTCTGTCATGACATTTGCTAATATACTAATCCAAGGAATGCTTCCATCAAAGGTTGCATGTTGATACACTCCAGTACTTGTATCCTGGGAAGATTCCAGCACACATTGCAAAGTAATGAAACCTGTTGCTACGTTCTAGGTGATCTGACGGATATCATCCGGGAAACAATTGTTATATTGTCAGTATTTATTTTTATGATTTTTTTGATGAGATTAGTTCTTCCTAATGTTAACTTCAGTAAATTAATTTTGTTTTTTAATGAAGAACCAGCTCAAACCCGGTTTGAACATCTTTTTCACAGGATTCGGTGAGGCTGTTGGCAGTTGAGGCTTGTGTGAGCATAGCCCAGCTGCTGCCCCAGGAAGACCTGGAAGCGTTGGTGATGCCGACTCAGGAACTTGAAACTACTCACCCTTTCCACAGTCCCCTTGATTAGGACTGACGTGTGTTCCCTTGACTTCCCCTTCCTGACGTCCACAATCAGTTCCTTGGTCTTACTGTCATTGTGGTAAATTTTGTGATGTAGTGCATTAATTAAATGCTGCTTAAAACTTTTGATGGACTGGACCTTGCTGGTTCCTTCCCACTGCTGACTTCACACAGACCGGGTATGGGGTAGGGAGGTTGTGATTCAACTTCACCTTCCTGTGGTCCACAATCAGTTCCTTGGTCTTACTGACAAAGTGCCAGATTGTTGCCACACCACTCAACCAGCTGATCTATCTCACTCCTCTTCGGCTCCTTGTCACCATCTGAAATTCTGCCAAGAATAGTTGTGTCATCGGCAGATTTATAGTCCCGAAGAGCAGTCTCGGCCCGAAAGATCGACTGTTTATTTCATTTCCATAGAAGCTGCCTGGCCTGCTGAGTTCCTCCAGTATTTTGTGCTAGGTTTCCAGCATCTGCAGAATCTCCTGTGTGTTTATGTTTTTTGAACCAGATGGTCTTTGTTCTCAGTATAAAACCTTGTTGCCTCAGGCTTCCTCCTGGTGCTCCGGTTTCCTCGCACAGTCCAAAAGCATTCCGGTTAGTAGGCTAAAGGGTCATTGTAGATTGTTGCACAAGTTGGTGGCTTACTGGCGGTGCAGTTTGAAGGGCCGGAACAGCTTGTTCTGTTCTGTGTCTCCAATTAAATCTATGCCCTTTAGTCTTAGACTTTCCCAGCCTGGGAAAACACTCGGATCAACTGAAATCTCTGTGCTTTTCTCACCACAGTGTAATCCAAATCCTCAAAATAAAGGCACATTGCCTACACAGGTTAATTGCAAACAATAACAATCAGGTTAACATTATTTAACAATTAAGAAGCATTATTTAATGATTAAGTAACATTATTTAGTTTTTTTGACGTGAGAAACTAGCTGATTACAATTGCTCACGTTGTTGTCTGTGTACCATACTTTCGGATTCAGAGCCATCAACGACAATATTTTCTCAACTTTGCCTTTCTTTAAAAATTTAAAATTCCTTCTCTTGAGGCCAGGAAATTCCAGTCCCACCCCAAAGCATTGAGATTAAATTTTTCTGTTCTGCATAAGTGTAAAATCTGTACTGAAACAGCTGGTTTATCTGTGGATATTTTACCAAGGATAGATCATTACAGCTGTTTTACCTGGGTAACACTTAAGATTGCTGCTTCTAAATGGACATCATTTATATAACCATTCCTTTTTTCTCCCCTCTCATTTATTTCTTTACCAGAGCATGAGGTATCCACTCATTGATAAACATCTGAACACAATGGCAACATTTCTCTGGGTTTCTTTCCTCTTACCCCATAGCTTCACGTGACCCTGATTGGGGGTGGGTTGGCTAAGCAGGTGCTACACCTTGCCCAAGGGTGACCCGCAGGCTAGCGGAGGGAAGGAACGCCTTACATGTCTCTTGGTAGAGATGTATTTCCACCCTGCCACCCATGATAAAATTACATAATTCAAAACTGTAAACCTGATCGAAAATTAAAGCAAATTACAGATGGACCAGTGTTCAAAAGCACACAGAAAACACAGCCATTTTGTCATCTTAGGATTGTTACCCTTGGAACAGGCAAAGACGTTATATTGTCTGTCTTTATACGATAACTAACCCGTGTTCAAAAATAAGCTCTATATAAGGTAACACACACAAAAATGCTGGAAGAACTCAGCAGGTCAGGCTGCATCTAATGAAGTGAATAAACAGTCGGTGTTTTGCGCCAAGACCCCTCATCAGGACCAGAAAGGAAGGGGGAAGATGCCAGAATAAGAACGTGGGGGGCGGGGGGGGTGGTGTGGAGGAGAAGGGGAATATTCTAGAAAGTGATAGTTGAAGGAAAGTTCATGGGAAAGGGTTCACACAAAATACAGGGGGAACTCAGCAGCTCAGGCTGCATCTATGGAAGTGAATAAGCAGTGGATGTTTTCGGCCAAGACCTTTCATCAGGACTGGAAAGGAAGGGGAAATATGCCAGAACAAGATAAAGGTTGCCAGAGCACTTGTGAAATTGGCACCAACCCATTATTGGAAAACAATTGCATTATAACGGTACGGAGTTTATTGTATTTATAATGTTCTGCTGTCATTGCTAATGACAGACCACAACAGAAGGCACTTTCTATGCTCAAGACCACATATAAACTAATCTTGCAATGAAGTCCGTAGCTAAAATACAGTTCAGATTTTCAATTTTGAAGTTCATATTTTCAGAGTACATACATGTCACCACGTACAACCCTGAGATTCATTTTCCTGTGGGCATAGCAATTTCTATAGAATAGTAACTGTAAACAGGATCAATAAAAGATAAAGTACAAATGCAAATATAAATAAATAGCAATAAATAACAAGGGTATGAAATAACAAGATAAAGAGTAATTAAAGTAAGATCATTGCTTGTGGGAACATCTCAATCGATTAAGTGTACTTATCCCCTGTAGTTCAAGAGCCTGATGGTTGAAGGGTAGTAACTGTTCTTGAGCCTGGAGGTGTGGGTCCTGAGGCTCCTGTACCTTCTACCTGATGGTTGAGGGGTAGTAACTGTTCTTGAACCTGGTGGTGTGGGTCCTGAGGGTTCTGTACCTTCTACCTGATGGCAGCAGCGAGACGAGTGTGGAAAAGAAAGATGGTGATGTCTTTGTGATTCCCCTGTTCACGTGTTAATGCACAGATTGCTGCTATTGAAACCCGCTCTATCTTTGTTACTCATTTGGTTTCTCTTGCCTTTAAGGCTTCAGAAAACTGTGGGTCCTGAAATTGCGGAAAATGATCTGGTTCCTGCTTTCCAAAACCTGTTGAAAGATTGTGAGGCTGAAGTGCGAGCAGCTGGGGCCAACAAAGTTAAAGGTTGGTTGGGAATTCTCATTCTTGTCTTTTCCATCCGGTTAAGATGTTGTTGGTGAAGCACAGTGACAACTTTTTGGCAGCAGGAACAACTATCAGTTACTTTAGTAATAGACTCTCGTTTTTGGCAATGACACTGCAATCTGTGCCTGTAACTTTCCTAGTGGAGGCGAGGCCTTTGATCCAGCTGTACAACCTGGCATTTTGCAGTGCAGTCCTGAACATTATTTGCTTCCGTTTCTTGTCTGCACAATTTGTCTTTTTTTCCTGCGCATTGTGTGATTGATGGTTTTCTGTTTTTAATGGGTTCTGTTGGGTTCCTTTGCTTTGTGGCTGCCTGTAAGGAGGCAAATGTCAAGGTTGTGTATAGTACGCATGGTGGTTGCACATTTTGTCCGACGATGACAGGAAACCTGTGCGGGAGAGTTTTTAAAATGGAAAAGCCTTTGCACTGTGGCAGTTCCACTCTCGGCCTCAGAAGTCCGGGTCCAGTGGTATGAACAAGCGCCAGAAGAAACAGGGGTCTTCTTGTTTGCAGTGGATGACCAGGATGCTTTCTGTGTCTTTTCATGCCCCTCGTTCTCCACAGAGCGATGCAGAGCCACGTTCCTGGCCGTTGGGTTTTACTGTAGATCGCACCCGCCCAGTCCGCTGAGGCTGACTTTGCGTGCTAGGACTGGCTTGTCCCAATCTCACTGGAGTATGAGACTGCTGTCACGTGCAAATGGCTGCTTGCAGCCACAGGGGAGAGATGAGTGTCTGGTGGGGAGCAAGGATGAGTGAGCTGCCCCGGAATGGACACGACAAGCCCCTTCACCAGAGGTGCGACCCCTTCCGTGGACAGCCCTGAACTTTGAACTCCTGTGAAAGATGTAAACAAGGTTGAAAGAATGCAGAGCAAATTTATAAGGATGTTGCCTGGTCTTGAGGACCTGACTTATAAGGAAAGATTGAATAGGTTAGGACTATATTCTTCAGAATGCAGAAGATGAGAAGAGATTTGATGGAGGTACAATATTATGGGGGGTATGGATGGGATAAATGCAAGCAGGTTTTTTCCACTGTGGTTGGGTTGGACTACAACCAGAGGTCATGGGTTAAGAGTGAAAGGTTACAAGTTTAAGGGGAACATGAGGGGAAACTTCTTCACACAGAGGGTCATGAGAATGGAACGAGCTGCCAGCACAAGTGGTCCATGCAGTTTTGATTTCAATATTTAAGAGAAGTTTGAATAGGTACATGGATAGTAGGGATATGGGGCGGGGGGGTGGTTGTGGTCCTGGTGCAGGCAGATGGGAGTAGACAGTTTGAATTGTTCAGAATGGACGAGAGGGGCCAAAGGGCCTTTTCTGCGCTGTGCTTTTCTATGACTCTATTTAATGTGGTACCACATATCCAGGTGACACTTCTCCAAGTGAGAACAGCATGCCAGCATGCCTCCCCTTTGGCATCCTGATCTGATCCCAGAACTGGATGACAGCAAATGGAAAGGAATTGTGTGCCACTTGACTTCATGTTTCGATGGTGGCTGCTCCTTACAAATTGCACTTCATTGCTTGTGCAGAGTCTTGAAAGGTTGTGAGATTGTGAAAAAGAGTGAATGCTGTTCTTTACGTTTGTACCACTGACTGCCTAACCCGAGGCCCTCCGTTGGTCAGGGTCCACCATGGATGTTACGTGCAGCTGTCTACGTGATACGTAAGCCAGGGCAGTATGATATGGAGAGTAAGCTGTTGCCCATGTAGCAGGCTCCCCCTCTCCACGCATCTGATGAATCCAAAGAATTGGCAGAGACCGATACAGTTTGGTACCAGTGGCGTCGCAGGAGTTGACAGTCAGCGTTGAACTCAACGTAGGACTGCCTCGGAGAAGCCGGCTCTGGATTTTTCCCTCTGGGTTTACTCCTGTGAGTGGGTATAGCCGCAAGGCATTGGAGGTTTGAGCTCAGAGTCTTCCTTGTCCTAGATGAGCTGCCAACCATGAGCCCCATCTGACCGAAGTGACCAGTTTTGAAGTGTCAGTGACCTGCCTTCTGCTTCAGTAAGCCACATGCAAAGGCCAGGAGCTGGACTTGGTGTGAGAGGCTGTTTGAGGTGCATGCCATGAGGAGCATTTAGTCTGTAGTGGGAGCTTGTCCCCATTACCGCCCCTGGCCATGACAACCTTAAGGAATCATTGACTGCCTAATAAGCTGCATCTTTTCTCATGCACGTGTCACTTGATCGGATCTTTCATCAGAGAAACTGGGGTGGATGTCGGGCCACCCAGCCACACCACTGTCCACCGATTGTGTCTGCAGAAGCACATCATCACATAGAGAGATAAACTGGAACTAGAAACTAGAGCACATCATAAACCTGAATGAGTCGAAATCTACTTCGATTAAAGCATGCTCAGGTACCATCGGCCGACAGCATCGGGGGAAGAGAGGGAGATTCACTTGAGTGTGAGGCCCTTGCTTTGATTCCCTACTTTCGAGTAAGCAAGCCAGTAGACAAAGGTAGAAATATTGTGATGTTGCTTCCCAGATGGACCCACTTCATCCACAAAATCTGGCTCCAATTGTGCGTTTTGAAAAGGAATGCATGAGTTATATTTAGCCTTTCAGATTGTGGTAGTTTAGTCATGGATTATGCCTTCATGCAAAGTGGAGCTGGCCGGGATAAGTATCGCAGCATCAGTCGTCTTGGCCTGGCCAGTTTCCATAAATCAAATGTTTCAAGTGAATTGTGATGTGCTTGCCAAAGTTCTTTGCCAGTCATCTTCAGTAGCTGGTACATTAATGCCAACTCATGGAGTTCATTTGCACCAGAACAACTTAGAGGAGGAGTGGGCCAATGTGATACCTCTGAATATCTATTTAGTAAGATTACAGTGCAGAATAGGTACACTAAGCCACGCTGCCCAGCTATCCCCCAATTCAATCCTGACCTAATCACGGGACGATTTACCAGTTAATGACCAGTTAACTTATGAAATGTGCACTCGAAGGAAACCCATACCGTCACAGGGAGACCGTACAGATGTGCCAGAATTGAACCTGTGCTGTCTGACTCTTGATGTTTACACTGTAGGTGCTGGCCTTGCTTTTCCTTGTGCGACTTAAATTGTGCTTCAGAATGTATGTTTTCTCTTGCCACTATCTTCTGAGAAGATACAAATGTTAAGGCAGATGCTTTTCAGCAATTGCTTAATCTGTTAAACTTTATTGATTTATCAGTGTGGTGAGAGTGTGGAACGAGCTGCCAGCGCAAGTGGTGCGTGCAAGCTCGATTTCAACGTTTAAGAGAAGTTTGGATGGGTACGCAGATGGTAGTGGTATTGAGGGCTATGGTCCAGATGCAGGTTGATGGGAGTAGGCAATTTAAATGGATCGGCACAGAATAGATGGGCTGAAGGGCCTATTTCTGTGCTGTACTTTTCTCTGACTCCATTGTTTTGTTTGAGAATAACTCTCTTAACGTGCAGTATTCTATCTTGCAGATTTCTGTGAAAACTTGCCAGGAGATTGCAGGGAGACTGTCATAATACGTCACATCCTGCCGTATGTTAAGGTAATATGCCTTCTCAAATTCTTGGCTGGTTATACAGTCTATCTAAAATTAATGTAGCAACTCATCTCATTCACTTCAGGAAAAAGTCCCTCAGTATTTTGGGTGGGCCTGAAACGAGGATTCAGGCACCTTTTAATTCAAGTTTTATCACTCTGAACTGCTTGTAACTGGAAAAGCTCAATGTCCAAGCACAAGTCACATCTTGCCCCCTCTCCCGTCCCCTCTCCCGCCCCATCCCCCTCTCCCACTCCCTCCCCACCCCCCTCTCCCACTCCCTCCCCATCCCCCTCTCCCAAAGGGCTGAGTTCTGCGGAAGGGTTTTGGACAGAAATGTCGACTGTCCTTTTCTCCATAGGTGCTGCCTGGCCTGCTGAGTTCCTCCAGCATCTTGTGTGTGTTGCTGGTTTTTTAACATGGTGTTGGCTGCCTGGAGTGATGGGAGAGGCAGATATATCGGGGACTTTTAATGACGTTTAGATAAGCACACGAATGTGAGGAAAACGGAAGAATATGGACATCGTGTAGATAAGATTGCCCACTTGATTAGGAATTTAAGTATAACATTGTGGGTCATAGGGCCGGTTCTGTTCCATGATTCATATAAACTAGAATATCAAACTGTAAACAAAATTATTTAAGAATGATCCGTGACTGACCAGGTGGATCAGAAGAACGTGGAGCAGGATGGCATCATGAGGGAGATATCTAATGACAAACAAGAGAAAATCTGCAGATGCTGGAAATCCGAGCAACACACACAAAATGCTGAAGGGACTCAGCAGGCCAGGCAGCTTCTATGGGGAACAGTACAGTCGATGTTTCTGTAGGTGCTGTCTGGCCTGCTGAGTTCCTCCAGCATTTTGTGCGTGTTGGCTGAGATATCTGTCTAGGTTTTCATTTGATCATTTTATGAGATTGAATTCAAGAGCAGAGAGGTCATGCTGCAACTATACAGGGTACTGGTGAGGCCGTACCTGGAGTGCTATGTGCAGTTCTGGTCTCCATACTTGAGGAAGGATATATTGGCTTTGGAGGCAGTGCAGAGGAGGTTCACCAGATTATTCCAGAGATGAAGGGGTTAACCTATGAGGAGAGATTGAGTTGCCTTGGACTATACTCTCTGGAATTCAGAAGAATGAGAGGATATCTTAGGGAAACATACAAAATTTTGAAATGGATAGATAAGATAGAAGTAGGAAAGTTATTTCCATTGGTAGGTGAGACTAGAACTAGGGGACATTGCCTCAAGATTCAGGGGAGAAGATTTAGGACAGAGATGAGGAGAAACTGTTTTTCCCAGAGAGTGGTGAATCTGTGGAATTCTCTGGCCAGGGAAGCAGTGGAGGCTTCTTCACTAGATATATTTAAGATACAGTTATATACATTTTTAGATAGTAGGGGAATTAAGGGTTATGGGGAAAAGGCAGGTAGATGGAGCTGAGTTTAAGGACAGATCAGCCATGATGTTACTGAATGGCGGGGCAGGCTTGATGGGCCGGATGGCCTACTCCTGCTCCGATTTCTTATGTTTTTCTGAATCATGAATGGAATAACAACTGTTTCTTCCACCGGAGTCTCTCCAACTGTTCTTTTAGTTTGAGAGCTTCAGATAAGAGCAAATGTGCAGTGCGTTCTTTAGAAGCAGTGACGTGAGCTGGTTTGTAATCTCAGTGCATACTGGATTAAAGGGCAATCGGTTAATGGTGTGATGGAGCTGTTATTTCTCCATCTATCATGTTCCTTATTTATTTTGTCGTGAACTTAAACAACACTGCTGCATGTGCAAATTCTGGATTTTTTAATTAATATGGAAATTTGCATTCTTTCATTATTTTTACAGAATTAAAATTATTTTTAAATATGTAAAAAAAAATCTCTCCCCTGCCCTCTCCTTCCTCAATTCCCCACTCTGAGCTTTTACTTCTCACCTGTCTATTACTTCTCCCTGGGTCCTCACCTCCTTCCATCTCTCCTGTGGTCCACTCTCTTCTCCTCTCCTCTCTCAGATTCTTTCTTCTCCAGCCATTGACCTTTCCCACCCACCTGTCTTCACCTAACACCTTCCAGCTGGCCTCCTTCCCCTCTCCTCACCTTTATATCCTAGCATCTTCCGCCTCCCTTTACAGTCCCGATAAAAGGCCTCGGCCTGAAACACCGACTGTTTACTCATTCCCATAGACGCTGCCTGAGCTGCTGAGTTCCTCCAGCGTTTTGGGTGAGCTGCTCTGGATTTCCAACGTCTGCAGACTTGATTCCCTTCATGTGCTACACCTCAGAAGATTCCCCAAATGTCGGAAATGCCTCGATTTTCCAGGCACAGCTGACAGATTCCAAGTGTACATCTTCAAATTGTCAGCTGTTAATTCAAGCCTTGAATTATTTGTTAGTTTGAAATGAAATCGAGAAAAAAGCCTGCCGAATCATGATTTGAACTGTTGTATAATTTAATAGTGATTAGTATTTTGCATGTATTTATGCCAAAGGTGCAGAAAGATTTCTCAAACGCAGAAATTCAAGTGTTTTTCTTTTGTGAAATGCAGCTTTTCACAAAATGACCGTTGTTTCCTCCCATGGCCCTCCCGAGGAGCTCGCCTGCACTCAGGGAGAGTGAACGGACAATAAAGGACAATTAAGACTCAGGAACAGAATTAGGCCACTCAGCCCATCGTGTCTGCTTCGCCATTCCATCATGGCTGGCTTATTACCCTCTCGGCCCCATTCTCCTGCCTTCTACCCCGTAACCTTTAACACCCTGACTAATCAAGGACGGGTCAGCCTCCATGTTAAATATACCCAGTGACTCGTCCTCCACAGCCATCAGCGTTGATGGATTCCACAGATCCACCGCCCTTTCACTGAAGAAATTTCCTCTCAGCTCTGTTCTAAATGGACGTCCCTGTATTCTGAGGCTGTGCCCTCTGGTCACAGGAAACGTCCTCCCTGTTCTAGGCCTCTTAATATTCCATAAGTTTCAATGAGATTCACCCCTCTTCCTTCCCGTCTGAACTCCATCGAGGACAAAGCCGGAGCCGTCAAGCACTCCTCTTGTATGTTTCATTCCCAGGATCATCCTTGTGAACCCTCTCTAATACCAGTACATCTTAGATAAAGGGCCCAAAGCTGCTCACTATACCCCCAACTGCATTCTGACCAATGACTTACAAAGCTTCAGCATTACCCTTATATTTTTTCTAGTCCTCTCAAAATGAATGCCAATATTCCATTTTCTTTCTGTACCACCAATTCAGCCTGCAAGATAATGTTTAGGGAACCCTACACGAGGTCTCCCAATTGCCTTTGCACCGCTGATTTCTGAATTTTCTGCCCATTTGGAAAATAGTACACGTCTTTACTCCTTCTACCAAAGTGCATGGCCATACATTTCTGGTAGTAGGCACCCTTCGATCCCGGGGATGATGCATTTGTGCCTCTGGTGGACTGTGTCCTCTCCTGGGCAGGAAGGTTTGAAGGACCGGCTCTTCCCATGCAGCAGGCTCCCCCTCTCCACATCACTCATGTTGTCGAAAGGAAGGGCAAGCGCCAATACAGCTCGGCACCAGTGTCATCGCAGAGGTTGCCAGAGTGAAGCTGTAAACAACATCAAACTGCCTTAGGGGTTTACCCCCAAAGCCTTTCCCATGGGTGGGCATGACTGCAAGGCAGTGGAGGTTTAAAATCAGGGTTTTCCCTCTCCTAAGCGGGCTGCCGCCCAAGGCTGAGGAATCCTACCTACTCGAAACACTTTCGGACACCACAGTATATTCCAACTGCCACTGCCTTGCTATTCTCCCAATCTATCAAGTCCTTCTTCAGACTCTCTGCCCCTCCACCTATCTTGGTATCATCCACAAATGTGACCATCAAGCCATCAATTCCGTTGTCCAGATCATTGACATCTGCTGGAAAAGAAACGGTCACAATACCGACCCCTGTGGAACACTAATAGTCACCTGCAGTCAACCAGAAAAGACCCCTTTCATTTGCAATTCTTTGCCTCCCGTCAGTCAGCCAAGCTTCTATCTTTACTAGGATATCTTCTGTAATACCATGGGCTCTTAACTTGCTAAGGCGTCTCATGTGCGGCATCTTGTCAAACTCCAAGTAAACAACATCCACTGACCCTCCTTTGTCTATCCTGCCTGTAATTTCCCCTTAAGGAAACCATGCACCTCCAAGTACTGGGAGCCTCGTCCTTAATAATGGACTCCCAACATTTTCCCAACCACTGAAGTCAGGCTGAAGGGCCTATAGTTTCATGTCTTTTGCCTCCCTCCCTTCAGAGTGAAGTGACATTTGGAAATTTCCAGTCCTCTGGAACCATTCCAGATTCTAATGACTCTTGAAAGATTATTACTAATGCCTCCCCAATCTCTACAGCTGCCTCTTTCAGAACCCTGCGGTGTAGCCCATCTAGTCCAGGTGACTTGACTACCTTCAAAACTTTCAGCTTCCCAAGCACCTTCTCCTTAATAAAAGCAACTGCACTCACTTCTGCTAACTGACTCTCGAATTTCTGGCATACTGCTGGTGTGACTATAACTTGGACCATAATGTATAGTACTGTGCAAAAGTCTTAGGCTGGTGTATATAGCTAGGGTGTCTGAGTTTTGCACGGTCCTGTAGTAATTTTTATATACTGCACTGTGCTGCTGCTGCCGCAAAAAAAAAATCAAATTTCTTGACATCTGTGAGTGATGATAAACCTCACAGATGTCTGATATGGGTCTCTGATGTGGACTGAGAGTGGGAAGGGGGCAGGGAGAGGGGAGTTGTGTCCCTGTCCCCCTCTTTTGGTGAATGTCGGTGATAGCGTAGGATGATATCGTGGTTCTGCATTTGTGTTTATGGACTGTGGACTTTTTCAGATTTAGGGTTTTTATATTCTGTTTTTTTCATCGCCTTATTCTTTTCGTTTTGTTGTGTGAGGGGAGGGTGTTTGGGGGTAAAATGCTCTGTTAGTTTTTTGTGCGGGGGATGGGTTGGGGGGGTCGATGTTGCTCTTCCATTTTGTGTGTGGAGGGAGGGGTAGTTTTGGGGATCAGATGATCAGGATGCCATTATTTTTTGTACCAGGGCTGGGGAGGTGTAGGTTTCATGCTTCTCTCTGAGTGACTTTCATCTTCTTTCTTTGCTTCGTGGCTATCTGGAGAAGACAAATTTCAGGGTTGTATTGGGATAGATGCTTTGATCATAAACAAACCTTTGACTCTTTGGTTGGGAAAAGGGGGAAGGGAGCGGAAAGCACCGGAGAGACATTCTGTAATGACCAATAAGCCAATTGTTTGGAATCAAATGGCCTTGCCTGGGTTCTCAGGGCTGAGTATGTCTGCACTCGCACCACCCCCTCCTGCCCCTGGCGGTCCACCTCAGCCACCTCTCTCATACCCCTCCCGTGGGTGCTCTACTCTCACCATTCCCAACATCCTGTGCTCCCGCCAGATTTACAAACTTGCTCTCCGCTGCACGTTGGCAAGTACAGTTCTGTGCAAAAGTCTTTGGCACCCTGGCTAGATGTGCATGTGCCTAAGTACTGTAAGTGTGAAAGTGGCATTCATATTTCTTTTGTGGGATTAATATTTCATAAATGTCCAAGATGATA